>NW_015150776.1:266974-298315 GCF_000732505.1 Cyprinodon variegatus
AGATCAGGATGGTCTCACGAGGCTAAATCTGACTAAAGTAAACATTGCTGCTAGTGTTTATTAGACTTTGCATATTTGTTGTAGCAAAGGAGCAGAAAAGGTCTATTTTATTTTATGAGATTCTCCTTAGAAGGTATCTGAGCAAAAGCTCACATTTAAGAGAAATCTTGCACAGATCAAGAGTGCGGAAATCTTTTATTTGCTACCAGGGTATTTTTTGCTTCCAGCACCTTTACCAAGACATATCCAGGTTGAACAGCAGATCTGCTAAACCATAAGATGCCTCCTAACCATCCCAACGGCAGGTTCATGGAATGGTTGTTGTGGGTAATTGATGACCTAAAAACGTCATCCTTGATGTAAATCTCAAAGTGACTTTAGATCTTTTGAGGTTCCTTGCTATCATCATCATCATCTTCATCATCATCTTCATCATCATTTTTTCATCCAAATGTATTGATTACTAATGAGTTCCTTTTGATATTTTCATTCCTAATTTACAGAGATTAACAAACTTCAGGATTATTCTCTTATCATCAGCTTTGCTCTCACTTCTAAAGAGTGAATAGAAAGAAACTAAGAGAAATTGTTTAGTATATCATTTTATTCCTTTTATCACACAGAAAAGGAAGTTTTTGATTGCTTGATTAACATTGTTAGACACTGGGTGAAAATTAAAGACTAATCATTTATGTTTATATGGCAGGAAGTCTTAAAGAAAAAATGAAAAAAAAAAGCAGTGGCACTACACAACCTTTTTTTCCCTAGAACAACCCCTTCCCCTGTGACTGAACTCTTTAATCAGTAAAGATTTGCCTCCCACTCCACATGCTGTGTCTGCATGCTGCTCTCCTATTTTAAGGTGTGTTTACTGACCGAAGCAAAAAGAAATCAGATTTTTGAGGTTCTCATTTGCCAGTCATTGGCCAGGCAGGTCAAGCTGAAAATCGTCGAATTCCGGTCACCTTTCAAACAGGAAATTCCTTTTTCTTTTATTTATAGCTTTCAAGATATATATATATATATATTTTTTTTTCATGGATTATACTCTTATGAAAACATCCTGTATTTATTTTAGGATGCTTACTTTGCTGCTAATTAGAAAGGCTTTATACTGATTCATAAAGGACTGAAGCTGAATTAATTACCTGAAGCGTTGTATTTCAGTGTGTGATTGAAGCCAAAACAAACGGTGCTAAATTGTTCCAAGGATGATGCTCTAAAAACTTTTTTCCCTTTAACTCCTACATCTTAGTTCCTTGTTAAGACTTGAATATTCTTTCATTAAAGCAAGCTCAACACAGCTTTTTAACAGCACACAACAGAAACTAAATTGACGGGTAGCTAGATTGGTAGGAAAGTGCTTGACGTAAATCTAATCTTTTGAAACAGAAAATCTGGATAATTATAAAAGCTGTTTTTACTATTTTCTCTGTTACCTGTCATTCAAATTTAGATAGCTTAAAGCCTAAGGAATCAACATCATCTACATAAGCAAACGAGGCCATGAAAGTTTAAATTTCTTATAAAATGTAGGTCTTTGAGTGTTTCCCTCCTTCTTTGTCTTATTTTTTATCCTGTACGGCACCATTTATCAATCTTCCCTCCCCCTCTCAGTTGTCTCATCTCCTCTGTTTACCTGTCCTCTTCTCGCTCGTTACATTGGCTGTACACCACATAAATGTCTCTCCTTGTCACTGGCAGATTATTTCTGCATAATTTCTTGCTTTCCTCTCCACTCCTAAACATAATGTTTTGCTGCAGGCAGGAAGCGCTGCGCCGTGCCGCTCGACGTGCTAAACGCACCCCGGTTCCTTCTTTCTTTGGCTATTTCACACCTGACTGCTTCCTTCTAATATATCTCCCGACTTCCAGCACAGTACATCACAACAGTCATTAATTGCAAGGAAAAGGAAATCATATACTCTCTTCGCAGATCCAGCGCCAAGCATCCGGCATGAGTTAATATCTGCTGTGCTGCCTGCAGCTGTAGCAATAGCCCAGCTTTATAAAGCGTTAAACTTTGATATTTTAATTTTTCTGCAATGTAAAGCCAAACTGTAGAAGAAATTCCTAAACATATATTTATGTTTGCCAGTGGACATATATAATCTGCTCCCACGCTCTTTCATCAACTACAGTCCCATCATGAACTTTTCCTCCCTAACAAATCATTAGTTTGTTTAAGATCATAAAAGAATTAGTTATAACACACTAACACCTTGAGTAAATATTTAAAAAAAAGCATTATTTGTTTCATTTCGTTTTAATCAGACTATTTATAGGGTAACAGACAGGCTGGTGCATTCTTGTTCTGCTGTATAACCTAAACCACATGTCCTTAAAGTCCAAAATTGGTGACCTGAGATTTTCTGTTAGCATTTTCTGATAGATAAAATTATTCCTGTTTCTATCAATTAAGGCTGTCCTTCTCTGTCAGCATTCTCTTCACCTAACCCACAGCCAAACAGACAACTGGTGCTCTTTGACCCAAAACTTTCCTGCAACAAATTCAGTGTTCATTCATCCCCCTCCCACATAATGAAGGTCTTAGAGAGACTCCTGTTGACCCACCTGAGTAAGCACAAAAACAACTATTGGGACCCCTACAGTTTGCTTATTACCATAGAGTTAGAGTTGCTATCATACATCTGCTTCTACAAACACGCTGCCATTCATAGACAGCACTGTGAGGACTATGTTCCCTGGTTTGTCTGGTGCATTGAATCCAATTTAGTCTCATTTGCTTTATCTGAAACTCCAGAAGGCTCTGGTGGAAGGTTCAACAATTGCCCGGATCAAAAATGACCTAACAAAATAGAACACAGTTTGTTAGTCAAATAGTCAGCATCATAGGAGCACCACAGGGTAAAGTACTCTCCCCATTACTTTTACTCTGTGTTCCTCTTCTTCCAGTACAAGAAACATTTCTGCCATTTGCAAAAATACTCAGATGACTCTGTAGTCATTGGTCCTGATGGACAAAAAATGGGTGAAGGGAAGTCCTTGAATGTGAATAAAACTGTGCAGAAGAGTGTAGATTGCAGGAGAAACAGGAATAACTCCCAGACTATTCCCATTGTGGGAGAATATGTGGAGGATGAAGATATTTTAAAACGTTTGCGCTTTACCCGGACAACTGACTAGACTGGATGCAACTAAACGTTATGTGAATCGTCTACAAGAACAGACAGAGCAGAGTGTTTTTCTTCAAAAACCTTAAGTGTTTGAAGCTATTTGCTGCAGATGTCCTGTCAGTCTGTCCTAGAGAGTGTGATCTCTACTGCCATCATGTGCAGAAGTAACAACATCAGACCAAATGAAGCATAATAAGCTGATCTTGTAGGCTGCCTCTGTTCTAGGAACACCTCTCTGGAGATTTTACAAAGAGGGATTCTGCATAAAATAAAGAACATTTCAGGCAAACCTGAGCATCCTCTCTGGGTTGCTCTGCATCAGGCTGACATCGATCAAGTGTCCTCAAACAGAGGCTTTCTCAGATGTAAGAAAAGCAGCCACAGAAGAATCTCCCTGCACACAGCCAGAAGCATCTACCACAAATCTTTTAAGAAAACTGCGTTATGCGATTTACAAGAACATGTAATTTTCCTTTGGAATATTAATAAATTAATAATTGTTTTTCTGTTTAATAGATTTACAAAAAATAAAAATAAAAAAAATAAAGAGAAGAAATCTTTAATGGAACCACTGGTTTGCATTGCGCCTGTTAGCTTCTTGATTAAGGCCAGCCTCTTTAAGAAACTTTCTAAGTTGTTGTGAGTGAAAATGTGTCCTTGTCAAAGTCAATTTAGCTCTTCAATTAGTTTCAATCACTCAGAAGCAAAAGCAGCTATTCTTCTGGTTGCACCTTATATTTAAGTGCCATCTTAAAAATGTGTGCACATTTTTGCTGTTCTCTCTATGCGTATTTGAGTTGACCACAGTGTGATTTCCTTTATTCTTTTTCCTTTTGCCCTTCTTTCCTTTCCAGTTAGTGCTCTTCTACCCTGTTTGCTCTTTCTCCTCTGTGGCTTCAGAATGGATCTATTTTTTTGTCTTGTTCACTTCATAACTGCCTTGACAAGTCTCCCATTGATTGTGCTTGTAGATTAGAATCGATTTTGCTCTTCCCTGTATTTTCCTTTCTCTTTGCTATGATGAGCATTTTCGGCGCTCCATTCATCAGAACGATAGACTCAAAGTTTTTTCCCTCTAAAGGATCTGCACCATTGTACTCTTTGCAACTAAAAAACAATCTAAGCAAAGTGTTATATACCAAAACCAAATGACCGTGTATTCAGATGATGGAATGAAATATTGCTCATGAAAGCCTCATGTGTTGTTTCCTGACTAATTTTTTTGCAGAGACGAAGACCTCTCCCATACCGTCCTCCAAAGCACCTCAGAAGGCCGAGCCTCCGGTGGGCAGAGCTGGCAGGGTCGTCACATTTTTCTCCCCCTTGCTGTTAGGGATGACACTATTGTTCATGTGGTGAGCACACATAAACACATTCACACTCAGGTTAAGAAAATCTTTAACCCATCATGTCTGAATTGATTTGGAACTTCACTGGTGAAGCATATATTCACATGTCAAGACATGTCATGTTATATGTTTATATTCCAAGAGTGACTTCCATCAAGGGAGTTTGTTTTATAACCACAAGAGTTTTTTGTTTTTTTTATCTAATTCCCTTGAGGCTGGCATGCCCAAAATTGGTCCTCAAGGGATGCTGTCCTGCAGATTTTAGAGGTTTCCCTGCTTTTGCACAGCTGATTCTGATGTTTGCAGTCAGCAAAAGCCTGTTAATCAGCTATAAATGAAAATCAGCTATGATGGAGCAAAAAAAAACTCTAAAACCTGCAGAATAGCAGGCCTCAAGGACTGACTTTGAGCATGCCTGCCTTAAGGTTCAAGTGAAAGGCACTCTCTTTGCTCCTGATTTAGTTTATGTGTTTACGTGCATGCATAAACTTTTTTACCTTTTAAACTATCAAATACAAAAAGGGTATGCCCTTTCTGAATTAGTTTTTTTATATAAATAAATAATAATTCATCTTCTTTTTTATCTAAAAGACATTAGCATATCCACATTCTTTTGAGCCTTTCAACATTTTCGTCATGCAAAGCATCATCAAACTGTGAGGCATGGTGGTGGCAGCATCAGGTTTTTGTGAGCTTAGTTATTAGAAATGAAAGGGAAACTGATCAGTGTTAATGGGAAGATGGATGGAGCTCAGTACAAGGATGTCCTCGAGATAAATTGGTTGGACTCTGCAAAAAAAATCCAGAGGCAGGGATGGAGGATCTCCCACCTGCAGGGCAATAGCCCTAGATATATAGATCAGTAGCTAAATAATCCTGTATTGGAATTTTATAGACCAAATAGATTGTAAATCCAAGTAGTAATTCATTCTTCCTGACACGCTGCACATCTTTAAAAGAATATTTTTTTCCTTTTACTCCCTAAAAGGATGTAGTCATACTACAACCATTTGCAGTTGTGACTGAAAAGAGAGGTGGTTTTTGTATTGACTTAGAGAGGGTTAATATCAGAAGCCAGACCATTTAGATTTCCCTTGGGGAAAGACATGACAACCATCCATGATTTTCCTATATAATTCGCATAGTGTGTTGTTCTGCCATATACAAGCCTCATATAATCATTGAGGTGTGTGTCTTTAACATGAAATAAAGTGGTCTGAATGCTTGAATGGTTCATCAAATCGCACAGATATCAACAAAAATATAGGAAATAAATTATATTTTTGATACAGCTAAAGTTGTCTCATTCGTCTTTCTGCTTCTCCAGATGTTTTAATCCCATGGAGTGACAACAGGTGGGAGGAAGAACAAGATAAAGAGACGGAGGCTGGTGTTTTTTCTATTTTGCACATGTTTTTGAGGATACAGTGCATTGATCATTTCTGTCCATCACACAGTTACTCACCAAAATTACTTAAGAGGGGAAATCAGACAGTCATTGTTGACTGATGGGGACAAAGAAATTCTTCAGAGGAACTTTTGCAAACGGCATCGTCGTCGGCGAGAGCAGCAGCAGAGGCAGCAGAACAACCAAGACGGAAACAGCAGCAGCATGGATAATAAAGTGATTAACGTTACGCCCCTGATGCTTGTATGAGCCGCAGCAGACTGATTTATTTATTAGATTTTTTTGAGTTCGTTTGATTCAGGAAGCTCCTTCTCTGAGCAAGAAAACCAATTCATTGTTATTTTTAAATTTTCCATTAACTGACTTCTTTCAAACTGCAGAGTGCTTCACAGACAAATGCACATTTAAAAGCTGTGCCTTTGTGTGTGTGGCTACTGCAGCGCCCCCACATGCAGCTCAATCATCACGCCAAAGACTCATAAGTAACCCTAACGAAGTGGCTTCATTTTTTTTTCTTTTATTGAGCTTCCTGAAGCCTGTGCCTGTACTCAGAAAGTGTGTTTATATGCAAGAGGAGAGGTTATGCTGAAAAGTGCTATATGTATCAAACCTGAGGATCTCTGCAGCTCCTGTTTGAGTGCACGCACTCCGTTCAACAAAGATGCCACAGTAAGCCTCAATCAGACTGTGCTCTGTATGCCTCCGACGACTGAATCAAACCAATGGAGAGAGCCGTTTTTGGGATCTGGAGACTTTAACACTTTGAAGAATTCAGTATTGGTAGCTTGACTTATTTAGACAGTTAGCTTTACATTGTGCTTACAGCGGCTGGTAAAAAGGACCTGGATTGTAAAAAAAAAAAAAAATTTAAAATAGATAAAACAAGATAGATAAAAATAAAAAAAAAAATTAAAAAAATACAGTGGTTTACAGACAGAACACTTGTTTTCTCACACATTTGCTTTCTGTTTGACTTTGTTTTGACAGCGACAATGATTTCCGGATAACTGACTTGAGCTGCAGTTCGTTGGTTTCTCCTTCTGCTCTATGCTGTAAAATACAGTCATATGAATCTGTTTGCTTTCCAAAGTCTGCCGCCTTTACAGATATTTCATTATTTTTCAGCTCACATTTATAATAATAGTCAATATCAGCAGGTATTATTATGTTATTCAAATAAATATTGATGTGTTTATTGTCATTTTTAGGATTTTATGGACACATAATAAAAAGAAGCATTTAGGGCTTTAGATTTTTGTTTTTTCTTTTTTATTTTTCCGACATTCATAATGGCTTACTTTCTTGATTCTATTTTGTAAACTATGATATGTAACTTTAACAATGGACAAAGTTTATTATTTAATATTATTAATAATAATAATGTATGTATTAGCGTTAGAATGTCGTAACCTGTACCTGGGGTCTTTTTTATAGATGTATATACAATGACAGGTTTCAACCATTAAATGTGACCATTTCACAATGAATTCTGGTGAACTGGCATTATTTTTATTTTCACCTTTTTTCTAATTATTCCAAATGCATGACACTTTAATTTAACAAAACAGTATATCTTTAATAATGTACAGGTAAAATACCCCTAAACATATACTGTTTCAAAATGTCATATAATTGTTATATTCTTTATTCTCTATTGCAAATTTCATTGAAAATACAAGTAAAACTAAGCATATTCTACATAAGTTACAGAATTAAGATTTATGTGTAATATCAAAGTGATTACATGTGATCTAACATTAAGACTTTTCTTTTTATCATACTGAAGACTTATTCCCAATGATTTCCTAAAGTGAAAATGCAAAATCAACAATACATGATAAAGATAAATTTCATATTCTTTTGTTAAAGAGACACCAGGACTATTTCTCATTTTATAATTAAACATTCAACAATTAAAGCCAATTTAAAATTACATTTTTATACAGCGCTAATGCTCTCATAAGTTTAATGAAAGGGTTTAATTGCCTCCAGTGAAGAATTCTGATGTCAACTTTGAAGGATAGGGTGTAAGAAAAAAAAACAGAGGAAGATATTAAAAGCTTCTAATCTACCTAAATGACGACACACACAACAGGAAGAGGATAATGTCTGCTTCATGGTTCGTGCTTCAGAAAATGCAGATCCGCAGCCTTGTTTTTAATCTGGGAAGGTCGTTCTTTTCTGAGCACAAGAATTTATAATAAATCAAAATGTGACATGACGCTGATATAAGTGGCTGTACCCATTAGGTCTGTGAGGTTACCATTCGATAGTTATTATTTATATTACATGTCAAAAACATCAACCATATAATACATGTGCACCAAAGGAAAGACAAAAAGCTGGTGAAGATTCTCAGTCATCCAGGTCATAACCATTCCAAAAAAAGTTCTGGGCACAAATCACTGGACTTTGTTTTCCAAGTTTGAAGACAACCGTAATATATATGAAAATATGAGCGGAGTGGTGTATGGAGTTCAGCACAATGAGGGATGCTCTGATCTCTATATTGGAGACCAAACCAAACAACCTCTTCACAGATGCATAGCTCAACACTGGCAAGCTACCTCCTCCGGACAAGACTCTGTTTTCCATCTGCACCTTAAGGACAAAGGACATTCTTTTTGAGGACCAGAATCTTCACAATTTGGACAAAGAAGACAGGTGGTTTGAAAGGGCTGTTAAGGAAGCCATTTATGTTCAAAGAAAAAAAAAAATCTTAAAGAGAGGGGGTGGACTCAGGTTTCAGCTCTCAAAAAAACTTACAACGCAGCAATAAAGTTGATTCTTCCCCGCTATCATCTCAATCCTCATCGCCATGCAGGGTTCAAAAACATCTTGCCTCTTAATTCAGGCCAATGACTTCAACAACTCCCGTTTTACTAAGGATTGGACCTGTTTTCGTTTCAGTTTGCATGTTTTCTAAGCCATAACAAGTGTTTTGTTGGCAACTCTATAAAGCATGGAACTCAACGCTACTCCAGACATTTAGAATTGAAAAAGATTTCTGGATGGGTACCGAAACTTCTTCAAACTTTGAAAAGAAAGCACAGTGGTTTGTTTTTAACTTTTTATTGGAAAGATGAAAAAAGGAACAAAACATTTTTTTTTAAATAAACCATCCATCCATCATTTGATACGCTTATCCCAAGTGGGGTTGCAAGGGGTGCTGGTGCCTATCTCCAGCAGTCAATTGGTGAGGTACACCCTAGACAGGTTGCCAGTCCATTGCAGGGCAACACAGAGACAAACAACCATTCACACACACACTCACACTTACGGAGAATTTAGACAAGTCAATTAACCTCACAGTCATGTTTTTGGACTGTGGGAGGAAGCTGGAGTACCTGGAGAGAACCCACGCATGCTCAGGGAGAACATGCAAACTTCATGCTGAAAGACCCTGGGCAGGGAGTCAAACCCAGAACCTTCTTGCTGCAAGGCAGCAGTGCTACCCACTGTGCCACTGAGCAGCCCCTTAAAAATAAACCAGTTGTTAAAATTTTGTGTTTTCAGGGAGTCCATTTATGAGACCAGGGGTGCCGTAACTGAATGAGGCCTCAAACTTTTTTAGTTCTGTCTGAACTGAGTAAAAACGTATAACAGAACCCCAGACTTCAACAAGATTCACATTTGGCATTAATACCACTGAGTGACTTTAAGTTCAACTAAATCGTTTAATAATATGTTCCCTAAGGTTTGATTTGAGCCTTATTTGAGTCCTTGTGATGCCAGAAGTCTGGAAGCAGCATTCTAGATAAGCTGTAGCTGCCTGGTTGGTTTTATAGAGACACCAGTAAAGACACCATTAGAGTAATTTAATCTATTGGAAATAAAATCATTCACCAGTTTTTTTTGTGTGTCCTGTTTTATTAGAACACACAAAAAGCATCATTTCATTCAGCCAATATTTTCTAGATAATAGTATGCTGATTATGCAACAGACTTTATCAGGCTGTTAAAGTTTAGATCTGACACTAAAACAACAATAAGCTTTTTACCCCATTGATTCTAGTTGAGAGCCAACCTTGTACTTTGCGAAACAAAAACGAAAAGAATACAAAGACAATAGATTAAATGAAACATTTTTAAAAAGTCATAATTCCCTCGTAATAAATATGTTGTCTCCTATCATCCTTGTATTTTCTAATTTTTCGGTTATTCCACCACGAATGTTAAAAAGTCTTTAATCAATTGAAACACAGCAGGGTTGTCATCTGACTAATGTTTGTTTGTCATGTTCGCTTTGTCTCTTTATTGAGGCTTTGTGGAAAGTAGAATAAAAGAAAAACATTTCTTTGTATTAGTAATCATGTTGTCAACCCTCATATGGTGAAAGCGATCAAAATAAAACGGCAGCAACAGATGAAACTTGAGTTATGCTGGAGTAAAAACTGGTGACTCAGAAAAAATTCATACTGTGATTCATCACAACAAAGATGAGAAGCTTCCGTTCCTTTATGAAGAAGAGAAGGTCATCCCTGTTTTGTCTTTTTATCTTTTTTTATTTCATTTTCTCCCAAAAACATAACACTCTGACAAAGACATCATTGGAAGAGTGCCTCATGTAGATTCTTACATTACTTTGCATCTGCATTATTTGTTTCATCCCTGTAACCACATTTTCCAACAATGGGCTACTTCTTTTTTATACAAATTAATTTAAACGACATTAGACTTTTTGAATATCTTGTCAGGAATGTGATTTAGATGCTCTAAAACATTTTTTAGAGTATCAAGCCCAGTCAGAAGACACTTGTGGAGTTATTTGGATTACTCTCCTGCTCCTTTTATCAAAAAAGGCTTAAATTTAAGATTTAACAGCTTAAGCTTAGAAGAAAAAAAAAGTGCTTTAGCCTTTTCTGTCTGCAGAGTTAATGTTTCTCAATGACTTATGATGCAGGGTTGTGTAGATCTGGAACCAGCAGCAGTCACAGACCATCACAGCACTACTATCCTACTTAACAGCAGGTTTGAACTGACCTTTCTGAAAGGCTCTTATTTTATACGCTTTTAAAATGGTCCCATCTTTCTGTCATCAACGCACAGAATATTTTCAGACATTTTCAGGGATCGCCATTATTGTAGATGGGCTTTTATGATTTTTTTTAGTAGTGGTTTGAAGGCCAAAATATGCCTATTTTTACTGTTGAATAATAAACATCAACCTTGACTAAAGCAAACAAGGCCTGCAGTGCTTAAGCTGTTGTGAGCAATTCCTTGACTTCATGGGTGAATTGATGATTTTTTTTATTTGTATGTTCATTTTCTTTGGGTTGAGCCAAGGTTTAGCATTTAAAACAATTTAGCTTACTTGGTTTTCTTTGATTAATTTTACTTGTTTTTTTATGATTTTGCTGCCCAGACAGTACTCAGGCCTGGGTAGCTAAATTCAACTAAGCTTTACAAGTAATTCACCAAATAAAATAATAAATTAACGTATGTAGGGAAAAATAATTTTATGTGCGGGTTGTGTTGCTTTTTGCTGTGATAAATGTTATTTTAGATATAAATTTCTTTTATTCAGTCATCTTAATTTTCATGTTTTAGAATAAGTTTATCTTAAAAGTTTAAGTATGACAAAACAGAAAAGGAAGAAATCTTTGAGAGACCAATCATAGGGTTCTGGACTCCCTACACTTACTGCCCCCTGGTGAGGAAGGGTCCTCTTTTAGACCAAACCACATCTTACTTTAACTGCTGCTTTAAGATTAAAATGCTTCCTTATTTAATGTATTGCAGCAGTTTATGTATGAAGTAGGTGATTAATACGGTGTCCTGAATGAGATTGTTTCTCACTCACTCCCTAACTTATTAAACCGATAATAACATAGCAGCCTGATATACCTCCCACATGTGCTTAAAAAATGAACTCTGCTCATGCTTCTATGAAAACAAGAGAAAGTTGTAAAATATTATGATGGTTTAACTCCTGGCTACAGTATATATCCTCTTGATGAAACTCTCTATGGAAAGTACTTGTGTTGTAAAACAAAAATGAACATAAAATAATATTCCGGCTTTATACACAATAGAATATAAAAGCAGATCATTTCCAAAAAGAAAACAGAAAAAAATATCATCACTATCCTTTGTTTTTAGATTATACTGATTTTTTTATATCTGTTTTTTATGCGTTTTATAAAATTTTGCAATAGATTTTTTTATGGCTAGAATAAAAGTGCAGAAAACCTTTTTATTTTTATTCTTTTAACCCACCGAGAACGTGCGGATGTTTCCTCTCAGCTTCAGGAAGGATTTTTATATCAAAACTGTCTATATATTTTACGTCAGAACATACGTTTAGTTTTTTACTTCTGCTAAACACAACTTGTGTTGAAATATTACACAAAACATTGACTTGAAAATACCTTAATAGAAAGTAAATGGCAATAGATCATGATTACATTACATGGGATAATTTACAAGACAGTCCAACAGGACACACAAGAAAATGTTTTAGCCACTAGGCTAAGCTATATATATCTTGGCATCACTTATGGTGACTTTGGTGATTAATAAAAACGGGTAAGGAAAACATCAGGCATATGAGGAGATATCAATAATTCATCTGTCTGTATCCTCCAACCTTTTCAAATGTGCCTAAGTGCTTTCCCACTGTGAAAGAGAGGAATTGTTCTATCCACATAATTATTGATGACCAGGTGATTTTGTTAAAAAAATTAAAATAAATAAAAAAAATATATTGTTCTTTGTTCCATCAAGTAAATGTACTAAAACTAAAGGGTGGATTTTTGTGCTTTATCAGAGTGAGAATATGCTACTGGGATAAATGTTTACTTTGTTATTATCATTTGTGTCCATAGTTACCATTGCTTAGAAATGGTGATGAACGTTTTACTATTTTCTCATGGCCATTTCTTTCAGGAAAAAGCCTTAATCTATTGCTGTGTTTGTACTTATTTGTAGTAGGAACTGGAATACTAAGAGTCCATGTCAATGTAATTAAAGAAAAAAATGATTATTATCACAAAAAACACAAGGTTTTTCAAAATGTGAGGAAAAGGTGCCATCAGTAATATTCAATAGATATATTTATTATAAAATAAAAGTACATTTTTTGATACATTTCTTCACTTTGAGATTATGCATCTGCAAAAACAGTACATTTGTGTTAAAGCTTTTTACACCCTGTGGTAGAGCTATGAAAAAAGTTGACTTTTCTTTGTTTGAAAGAAAAAAGCATTAAAAAAAATACCTGAAGGAGTAAAAACATGGCAATACAGGAGAGCTCCATTCAAACTACAACAATACTGTTGAAAATCAGCATTCATGTGTTCACATAAAAAAAAAAAAAAAAAAAAGATGTTGGAAAGTGTGATGGAGACGCCTTAGGGTCAAAATTTCCTTTTTGACCTTTTGCTCTCTCTCTCCTGTCTGTCTCTCCTCAGTCTGTCTAACTGTCCGCCTCAACTTTCTCTCAAGCTCTCTTTCTGTCATTATGCTGACAAGCTCTGGCAGGCCGATTTGGAGGCCGAGGACAAATCAATACACCATCTAACAGCTGTCAGCTGGGGTCCTCTGTGTGTGGGGGGGTGTGTGCAGAGCGGCGATCTGCTGGCGTGGTACTGCATTCATTACTCTTTCCTCCCTTCCTTCCCTGCTCGTATATAGTGGCTGGCTTTTTTTCTTTTATTTAATGAGGGTGTCAATGAGAACTCAATTAATATTTACAATGACAATGAATTCAATAAAGAGGGTGCAGAGGACATCGGTTTTATTATCCTTGTCATTGTCGGCACCAAGTATCTACTCTGGTTTGCTTCCGTCGCTGAAAAACAAGATTGTGAAACTTGTATTTAAACCTTTAAAACTTTAATTAAATTGCAGCTGAAATGTCCAGCCATAGCCCCTGTGTCTGCAACTGTGGAGTGATCCACATTAACCTCTAGTAAATGGGAAGAAGTGTGTGTGCGCACTATCCAGAGCCTGTCAGTTCCAGCCGCACTGGTCTGCTCTCTAATGACTGCTTTGACCTTTCACTGAAAACGGGATGAATGGCATGATATCTGCTTCCCTCTCACCTCTGCACCCACTTCTGGGCTCTCACCTTTTTAAATACTTATGTCTTACTGCTTCTATTTCTTTTTTTCTTTGCTAAAGCTCCTTGGATGATGTTCTGACTTTCCTTTCATATGAAAAACTCAAAGCACATTTTTTAATTCCTCTGTATCGCTCTTTTGCAGAAACTGGATTTCAGTCATTTAGGTTTTTTAAGACATTCTTGCCTCATCTCACTCAGATGCGCCTCTGCAGTTGGCAGCAATATGTTGTTTACCATTGTCATCTGTGGTCAAACAAAGTTTGTTTGTGCCAAAATATGAAATGAAGAATGCTCCAAGAAAGTTTCTGAAACATAAATCAAATGCAAACCATTCTCAACACCTGATGGTATATTATAGCCTAAATAGGAATTAAAAAAATCCTATTTTAATTTTCTAATTTTTCCTGGATACAGCTCCAAATCTTAGTATATGTATTACTGTGTGATGCAACAGATTATTACCTAAAAGTGAATAATAATTATCTGCAAAGAAACTAAAATACAGTTTTAATCTAGTTTTATCTATTTCCATTTTTTTCCCACCACGTTTTATCCCTGTTGGGGTTGCAAGGGGTGCTGGTGCCTATCTCCACCTGTTAATGGGCGAGAGGCAGGGTGCACCCTGGACAGAGCGTCAGTCCATCGCAGAGCAATACAGAGACAAACAGGACAAACAACCATTCACACCAACTGACACCTAAGGGGAATTTAGAGAAAAAAACATAAATGTTTATGGACTGTGGGAGAATTTAAAGAGTTAAAGGAATAGTACACCCAAAACATGATTAGCCTTCATTTTCTACTCACCCCCATGCTGAACAACACTCTGGAGTACTTTTTTGATATCTCAAATGCATCTGGAGATCTGGGAGGCCTCTTGCTGTCTACTGACATTCAAATAATGGAGGTCTATGGTGCCCGAGACAGAAAGGTCCATAAAAGTCCACAAAAAACGTGTCAATATTCCTCCATACTGCTCGTCCAATGTATTCCAAGTGTCCTGAGTGGGTAGCATCCAGAATTTACTCGAAACGAAGTCATTTAGAATGTTTTTAGAGCATAAACAGTAGTGTATAGGATTTCCTGAAAGCGCGCGCCTGCTCGTTCACGACGCTACGGAAGCCGGCAGACCAAACCAGATGAAAGTGCGCATTCAGCGTCTGCTCTGCCGATAATGCAAGCGTAGAAGAAGAAATGTGCTGTTTACCTGTGCAAAGCAAGAAAAAACGAAAGAAAAATGTCTGAGGACTTCAGTGTTGAGGAAGAGCATGAGTTCTTTGCCGAGCTGAATGCGCACTTTCGTCTGGTTTGGTCTGCCGCGGTTTCCGCAGAGTCGTGAACGCGCTTTTAGGAAATCCTATACACTACTGTTTATGCTCTAAAAACATTCTAAATGACTTCGTTTCGAGTAAATTCTGGATGCTACCCACTCAGGACACTTGGAATACATTGGACGAGCAGTATGGAGGAATTGACACGTTTTTTGTGGACTTTTATGGACCTTTCTGTCTCGGGCACCATGGACCTCCATTATTTGAATGTCAGCAGACAGCAAGAAGCCTCCCAGATCTCCAGATGCATTTGAGATATCAAAAAAGTACTCCAGAGTGTTGTTCAGCATGGGGGTGAGTAGAAAATAAAGGCTAATCATGTTTTGGGTGTACTATTCCTTTAACGAATGCATGCACAGGGAGAACATGCAAACTCCATGCAGAAAGACCCCGAACTTGTAATCGAACCCAGAACCTTCTTGCTGCAAGGCAGAAGGGCCACACACTGCCCACTGAGCAGCCCTATTATTTATTATTTAAATTAGAAAAAAAAAATCTACTAAGTGTGGCATGCCTTTATATTGACACCGTTTGAGGAATTACTGCTAAACCACATTTGCAGCGGAGTATGGCATCCTTCTATTCTATAATGATATAGATGGTATTATTTATTGTTCCATCTTAGTTAATTATATTAATAGAATAAAATTAATGATTGTATTTTGGCAAAATATGTTCAAGGGGTAAGGAAATCATTTGCATAGCAAGCAAAGCTAATTTAGATATTTCAATATAATTAGAACATATCAGACTTTATATGTAAAACAATATTAACATAGGCTGTGACAATTCAATTGTTATTCAAGCGGCAGAGACAGAAAACAATGCAACACACACCTTTATCAAAAATTTGAACATAATTGCAAATAATAGTCATCATCCACTCCAACAAAGTGAGAGTTTCCTACTTTTTTTTTTTTGTTTTTCAGATGAGTAAACACTGTTGATATGATCTGATAGACTGGAATTAAAGTAATTCTGCGTTTGACCACTAGAGAGAAGCAGAGACACTAAACAATTCAATGCTCTGTCTATGGTGCTGAATAGGAATTAAAATTGGTGACTCTCTCCGAGGTGCTGAAATAGGCAACACAAAGCAAATCTCGATATGCATAAGCTTCATATTGATTGCCTGTTTTAATCACGTTAAGAATGAAAACCGCTGTCACATCCACAGTTCTTTCATATTTCTTATATATTCGGCAGAAAGGACACAAAATCCCTCATAGGTCTGACATTGTGTTTAATATTTCAAACAAAAGGTCAGTGTTTCACTTAAATGATATAAAATGTGACGTTTTTATACTTATTTTGCAGAGATGTTTCCATTTTTTTTCAATACCAGTTTATGATAACCAGAAGAACCAAAAGAAGGTTGGTGTAATAAAGTAGTTGGTGATCAATATGTAAGCTTGATGACTTATATGACTTCTGAGTCATTTAATCTCCCTCTTAATTCATCTTCACAATTAAGACAGCTCATTGTGAAGTACAACAACAACAATCCAGCACATTAAAGCACATACTGGTCCTTCAAATGTCAAGACAGATGCACACAGTGGAGCCACTCCTGATATGGTTGTGGGGGAGGTAATGAGTAAAATGAATTTTAGAAATTAGACAGAACATAATTGGAACAAAAGAAAGGCAAACCCCTGAGTAGAAGAGAAGGCCTAAATGACTGCAAACAGAGCTGCAATGAAGACGACGATTACAATGAAGACATTTCATTAAAAGGGATTAAACTTGCCTTACAGAATCCCAGAACTTTAATAGAGACATTATTAAGATTGGATTTTTTTATGAGAGCTGAAATTTAACTTTATCGCCTGTCAAATTTCAGCATATGAGCAGATGAGTCTTTTAAATAAAAAGTCTTCCACTCAGCAGTTGTGCCTTAAACTAATCGCAGGAGCTAATATCATCTGCCAGTCAGAATTTAATGCTGGGCTTACACTCTGCTTGAAAGATTCACTTTGAAAATTAAATTTTTAACCAAACTACAGATCTAATTTCCCCCACAGACTTCATATTGAGTTTCTTCTGAACATTTTGGATGTTCTAAAAATGTAGTACACATTAGTTTACTTCTTTTCTGTTTATTTTTAATGCTAATCAGTATCAAATCCCTATTATGCAGTCTCCTGCCCCCTCTTGTGGTTAATTTTATAATCAATTGTTTTTAATGACACTTATAATTTGCATCTATTTCACAAAATTTGACATCCTGCATTCTTTAAATCCACAATTGTGTCACAACTATTTTATTAAGTCGCTACTAAGATAAATTTAACTGAGCTATGCACAGCTTTATATACACAACATGTGTTGGGAAGTTTGACATTTTACCAATTGCAAAACAAAACAATAAAAAGAGAGATGCAGAAATAGTTCCAATACACAAGATTCAACAACTTAAAAAAGCATTTTATTCTGGATCTGTTTGGAAAGAAAGGAATTATTAGACACCAACATACTAACCTCTATTAATTCATGACTTTAGAGTTGATTTTTGACTGGGCTAGAAACAAAATAAGAGAAAAAAGTGAGAAATTCTTTGCAATAGTAATTTTAATAGCTGTGTTTCCCTGAGTTTCACAGATACGTAGAATGAGAAACTGTCAGCATAAGAATAGATTTGCACATTGTTTAGATATGTGGATGAAAGATGGGTCAAAATAAAGACCAAGGATATCAACACGTTCATAGACCACATAAACGCAGTGGACAGAAACATCATGTACATCATAAACATGGGAAGATGTGAAAGATGACTTTCTGCTTCTGTGCAGTTCGCATCATAGAAGACAGACATCTCAAGATAGAAATGTATGGGAAACCCACACACCGACCAGTGCCTCTGTTTTGACCCACATCACCCACTGGAACACAAACTAGGCTTCATCAGAACCGTCCAGACAGGAGCAGTTATCATCCCCACCACCAACAGAGAGAAGATGAAAGAAAAGGGAGATATCAGAACAGCCCTGAAGAACTGTGGTTATCACAGATGGGCTTTATTTAAAAACCAACAAGAATAGGCCTGCTGAGAAGGAAGAGAACAGAAGAAAGAACATTATCTTTCCCTATGTTTCTGGAGTCTCTGAAAAACTCAGGTGGGTTTTCAACTAGTATCGGATCCCTGTGCACTTTAAACACCCTGAGACATAAACTGGTTCAAACCAAAGGCAAAACACCCAGAAACAAGTCAGACAACATGGTTTCCGCCATTCAGAGTAGTGAACAGTACACAGACCTTTAAATTGGAGAGACCACTACGCAGGTGCATGGCTAAACAAAGGAGGGACAACTCCTTAGGAAAGGAATCAGCTATTAGCCTACACCTGAAGGCTAAAGGACACTCCTTTTAGGACAACAGCATCCATATTCTGGTCAAGAAAGACAGATGGTTTAAGAGAGGGGTAAGGGAAGACATCTGTGTTAACCTGGAAAAAAACATCTCTCAAAATAGGAGGTGGTTTTAGATATAACCTATCCCTTACTTACAAATCACTTTTAGGAACAATACCCAGAAGATTCACCTTTCACCTGCCCTCACCTGACTAACTTCAAAGAGGCATGTGACGGAAAGAACTATGACGACGGAGTTAACATCCAATCAGAGCTCCCTAACGACCATTAACACCCCAGGTGACCTCCATGGCATTTCTAATCGGTGGGATCCGATCCACCTTTTGTTTTCTCCTAATTCTTTCTTACACCTACAGTATATAAATCTTAGTGCTCCCTAACGCTAGTTAGAAATGAAGAAACCTCTTGGATGAGAGGCAAAACAGAAAATTTCCCATCCAGTTGCCTAAACTAAACTTTTCAAGGTTTACCATGATGTGGATAACTAAGAATCTTCACAGATTTGTACATCATATGTTTTAATTATATTTCCCAGGGAACACCTTAAAAAGATTGTTCCAAACTGGTCCAAATGAAGAATTCTAGGAACACCTTACATGCATTTAAGTGAGGATATTTTATGTACAGAGGTGTGGAATAGTTTTACCCCCATTTAGATTTCTAGTAGTTTTTGATTTTTGCAACATATTGAAGCTAAATAAATTTAATTAATTGCTTGATAAAGTTAACCATAGTTAGTTCAAAAATAAATTTGTAATGATGATTTATCTATTAACTGAACAAACATTCAGCCATTCAGAAAGCAGACCAGAAATCTTGAAAGGAATTCAAGATTTTATGATTTACTTTCTTGCAGTACCAGAACATAATGGTGTAAAGGGAAAATGAATAGCAAATAATGCTGCATGAGAGGCCTCAAAACAGATCAGTGAAACTAAGATTTCGTAAAAGAGACATAAACATTATTGAATGAGAAATTAAGGATATGTGGTAAAAGCAGTGGGAGAGAGATAGAAAAGGACAGTGGTTTTCTAAAACCAAAAGGAAAACTGAGGAAATGTGAAGTACTGCAAGAAGAAAAAGAGAACAGACTTATCTTAAAATTTGAGTGCATGGTAAAAGGGCCCTCTTTTGACTGCTGGGAAACACTGCAATGAAAATTATGAATAGTGTAGAGATCATGAACCAAAAGAGCAGACTTTATTACAGTCAAAGGTATAAGAAGATAAAAATACATTTGAAACAAAAACTAAACATGCTGAATAGATTCACTTAGAAATAATCAATAAATGATCTTAGACTGCTTACAAAGCTGCTCCCTGGAGAGAGGGCACACCTAACATTTATAACTGACAACTTTTAGAGAAAGATTAAAAACTTCTTAAATTTAACAAAAAAAAAACCTCATAATGTCTTGAGGTGAACTTTAACTGGATCATTTCTTTTCTTCTTCTTTGGCCATGTTCAAATACGGCAAATCATCAAAGACCCTTAAGCCAAAGCAAAGTGTCAGCAGGCACCATGAAAAGTGCTGTCTGAATAGTCCAAGTAGTGAGGAAGTGGGTAATAAAAACAGCTTGTATGCTTCCTATCATAGTTCCTTGAGCGTATGGAGCTTTGCATGACATGATCTACAGAACAGCCCATCTGATAGAAATGAACAAAATCACATTGATACATCACATTTACTGTGTGTGCTACAAGCAAGTATAAACCCCCAAACTGATTAGCATCATTCTCAACGTTTCTGTTATGTAGTGGCGTCCAAAAGGCTAAAGCCTGCCCGGAAAACACAAAGTAGTTCAGACTTTTCCTACCCACAATGGACGTCTTTCTGTTAACCTATAAAAGGGGGAGGAACAGCAGCTGGGGGTTTCAATGTGTTATAAGGAATCAGTATGCTTCCTAGCTTCAGTTTATTTAGCATAGGGCCCTTATGACATTCCAAGCTGCCACTAGTAAATATATAGATGCCCACAATCCTGTTCATATAATGCCGTATAGACACAGTTCACCTAATGGAGTTTGACAAAAATTCTTTATTTTGCCATATGTATAATTTATGACACATACAAAAGTCATCATCTTCACATGTTTTTGGCTATGTTTTTGTAACTTTTGTTTTTGACCAGCATGTAAAATATGAAAACATAGAGGAATAGAATAGTGCAAGGAGAATAACTGTTACAAGTGCTTTAGTAATTGAATTATTTATTTTAATGTCATATCTCTCCGTTTTTTTTTTCAGTAAATACAATAAATAGCTATTCACAAGATAATGTTAATTCAGTTATTTGCCTAAAATTTGTTTTAGTTTGTTTCATCTCTGTTATAATAATAATAACAAAATGGTCCTCATAGAAATATAAAGGGGGGAGTTATGTTAGTATATTATACTTATTATTAGTAAGTCATTATGTCTCTTGCGAGAATTTTTTTTTTCTTGGGGAAACCTGTTAAACAAATTATGAAAGTTTAAGGGGGGGTAAATCAAGACCAAATATTTTTTCAAACCAGTTGGGGAAAAATGTGGATTTATGAAAGTGTAATATCATTTATTCCAAATTACTGTCGCAACTGTTGAGTGTGCGTGTGAGTGCGTGCTCTTGTTTTTTAATGCATTGTGAGGCCATTTTCACAGAATAGTACATTGTGGGGACCGACTGCTCCCTGTGGGGCGCGATGCCTGAACTCCATGAGGGGGAAATGCTGTTTTTGTGTCAGGGTCCCGTTTAGGACTAAGGTATGAATTCAGAGAGGTTAGGGTTAAGTATATGTTGGTAATGGTTAGATTAAAGGTAAGTATGTGGGTTAGGCCATATAAAATGAATGTAAGTCAAGAAAAGTCCCTACAAATCATGAAAAAAACTGTGTGTGAGTCTGTTTATGGAACTCTAACAATTTCACAGCATTTTTTTTTTTTTACATCAAAGTCGTTAAGCCATTGTTAAGCCACCTCACTGATATCTTGACCATATTCCTTGTCTTGATGTAATGTGACATATTTCCCCAAAAGAAACTCAAATTAATCAGATTAAGTAAATTTCATTTGTTTATTAGGACAGCTTTTGTCTAGATTAGGTAGACAAGTCTTGATAAACTTTTCATTTTTTGATAAATATATGAATCCCAAAATTGGCAAGTCTTTTCTGACTCATATGTCGATTTTTTTATTTTTATTTTTTTTACAGTGAATAAATCAACTTTATACAGTGGATATTTAATACAGTTTATGTGAGATTTAAGAGGAACTTGGCAGCATTTTTATGGTTGTATTTTAAAGTACAAACAGTTCACAAGCCTTAAAAGTTAAACTTGAAACTTTGAAACATCTTTAATAGCCACTCAGATATTATTTTTTTAAGAAGTGGGGATGTGTCATCCGGAAATTAAGAAGCCTGTCAAAAAAAGTTCTACTTCCACCTTTTTCTCATCAATCTAAACCACTTGTCCGTCCCTCGCTTTGCCGCTGGGTGGCAGCATCGCATTGTTTAAGCATTCCACACACTCAACAATACAGCAGAAGAAGCCTAGCCCTAGCAGCAGGGTATCTGATGCTGTGCTATGGGGTAAGTAACTTGGTTTATCTCAACTGGTTGCTCTTAAATGCTCATAAGTAATATAATGCGTATTTGTCTTCTTCGATATTGTCCTGTGGTGTTAAATAGAAGCGGTTCATATTCTGTTATTCGTGCTGAGCTTTAAGCAGCTGCTCCCCGCCGCCTACACAAAGCAGCATCCTGTTCTCCACCGCTAGCTCCTAGCAACAGAAATGTCACCATAGATGGCTGAAATTAGCTTCATAAAAATCTATTTAATTTACTTATCTAAGTGTAAAACAAACAAAAAAAATCTATAAAGAAGAGACGGTAGGGAGGGAGATGGGCAATGAAACTGTGCTATAACAGCTAATTATTATTTATAACAGGCTTAATTAGGCTGTCCTACATTTCACTCAGTTGCATTAGACACAGATAGAGGCATATTTTCTTTTATTCCCTTCAGGTTTCTATTGCATTAATATTTGCTTCATACGGGGCTTTAAAAATAGCAGTAGTCCCCAGTGCTGTTACTTTTTAAATCACATCTAAATCACGAAACTATGTATTTTATTTTCATTTCACATAGAAGACCAATATACAGCAGATGTATTCATCTTCTATGCTACGAAACCCCCAATTAAAATTTGCCCCAACATACTGGCATCATCCAAAGGCATGGGGACAATATGGAACAATTGTAATTCTCCTAGAATGACAGAAAAAACGTGAAGCCAGACAGTTTTCATGTTTAAAACAAGCCAAGATGAGACTAAGGCTGATCTGAGCAGTGATCCAAATACTGCAAATGTTTTTCTTAAGCGTCAAGACAAGAGTCAGAGTACAGGAAAATACTAGGGGGAATAAAATCCTGTTGGAGGCTGGTTGGAGAATTGATGTAAGTTTGTCTTCAGTTTGTTTACTGAAAATGATTTAGATCAGACAAATCATCAGATTTTAAGATGTTTGGAATATGCATCAGACTTTTACAAATGAATATTAAAGTATCTTTACACTAAAATGTAACATCATGAGTTATTTTAATGGTTAGATTGAGTTTAAATGTTAGACAGGCCTTTGCTGTTGCCTATTTTGTCTGGGTCCTCCTGTTCATTGACATCTCTACCTCACAGGTAACACCCTTCTTCTTATTTTCCCCTCTGTCAACCCCTTTTGTCTCCAGTCTGCCTTAATCTTGCAGACCACCTCTTACATTTGCCTCCCCCTAACCGCCGCTCAACATGCAAGGTTTCTATTCCAAGCTCAACTCCTCCCCCTCTTCGTCCCCCCTGTTGGGGGCGGGTCTCAGAGCGGATGGCGCTCGAGTGCCTCTCAGTTTGGCCGTGGAGACGGAGAAAGCCCAGGCCCTCCTACAAACGTTCAGCTCCGCCTCCCTGTTGGCTTCGGCAGGACTCGGGATGTTCTGTGTGGTGGCAGATAACACGCTTCAACTGTCTGGCATCCAGCAGCATCTGTGGCTGCGTGCAGTCTTGGACAGCGCCACGCATGGATTGGTGGGGCTGTGGTCGTGGGCTGTTGTGATTGGACTGAGGAAAAAGAGTGATTTCTATGAGGTGCTGCTGGCAGGGCTTCTGGCATCACTTATAGACCTGGACCACTTCTACATGGCTGGATCACTTTCACTTAAGGTCAGAGCTGCACTATTCTGCATGTTATTAGACTCAGTGAGGTCATTCACATTCTTTTATATAAAATAATAATAATAGTTGTTGTTTTGTAATATTTAAATTTTTGTTTCCCTCCTTCCAGGCTGCAGTGTCACTTCCTCACCGCCCTCCCCTCCACTGTTCCTCCCTGATCCCCGTCGTCTGCCTCACCCTCCGCTTCCTCATGTGGATCGGCCGCCTTAAAGACGCCTGGTGTTCCTTGCCATGGATGCTCTTCATTTCCATGACGTCTCACCACGTGCGGGACGCCGTGCGCCACGGCCTGTGGGTCTGCCCGTTTGGAAGCACCGCACCCGTCCCCTACTGGCTGTATGTCAGCATCACAGCGACACTTCCGCACCTGTGCTCTGTGCTCATGTACCTGACGGGAACCAGGGACATGATCTCCACCAAACATGGGGTGGCGATCGACGTCTAGACGTCACGGACTCACAGGTGGTATCAGTTATCCCTGGAGGAAAAAAGCTCTTCTAAATAACGTTTAAATACTTGAATTAACTGGAAAACAATTTATAAAACTTGAAGGATTAGTATTTATTTTTATTATTATTTAAGTGAGAACAGTTTATGTATTATTGCAGTTTCAGTCAGGCATTTACAGAGACACCAATGGCCATTTGGCTGGGTTGATTGTTCAACATTCAAATTAAAATAATTTGGAAAAAACAATAATTGGATGCACAAGTTTAAATTTATTGTTTACTTTTTTCAATCCACAAAAACATCTTTCTTTAATACATTCGCTCCTTTTATATTTTTTTTGTGTGACTATAAAACATTCATCCCTCAGCACTTAGCTTGTCCACATATATATTTTCTTCTCTTTTGTATTTTTCAGCAGATGATGCTCTCTTGAGGCCAATTTATGCTTCTGACGCAAAGCCTCTGAAACAGTTAAACCTGTCTCTGTGCGGTATGACTTTCCGGCTGTCTGTGTGGTCGTCCTTCTCGATTCGGTGCCGGGGCGCGCCATCTTTAACCCTGTAATGCCAAATGTATCATATTTAATACATACGGTTTCTGAAATGTTTTGCGTCTGACACCTTTTGCATAATTTAATGGTAAAAACTTTGCTCAAAATCCTATTGTACACAATCAGATATACCTGATAACAGAGGGCAGAAGACTACACAAAAAATAATCTTGACTTATCGCATAGTAATAAATTATTAATATCAAAAATGTATTTCCGTTTTTTCTTTTTACATATTTTGTTAAAAGGCCAAATAAGGACTTCAAACCAAAAAAAAAAGTCATTTTCTGTTTTGTTTTATTCTTCGATCAGGCTTTAAAGGGTTAAAAACCGAGAAACGACTACAATGGACAACTACGACGAAAGGTTAATCCAGGAGGTTCGGAAGTACAACCACTTGTGCGATGCCTCAGACAAATTATATAAACAGATATATCCTCTTCTATGTCAAGAAACTCTAGATCCATCTCCGTGACCGTGAAATCTTGCAGACGCGCCATTGTTGTTTTGGAAGATAAACACTCCCGCCGGCTCTGCCGAAGTTTTCCGAATAGGCTCTCTCTTGCGCTTTGGTGGGAAACTGCTGTGCGTCCCTAGAAATTCCAGGCCGACGGTGCAGAAGCATAGCAGCAAAAGCGGTTTGCGACGTTTGATGTGTGCGGTTGCAGAAGTGTAATCTGCCCTTTAGTCTCCATCTCAGTCTGCGACAATGTAAAAGGGATTTATAAAGATGCTCTCACTGGGGTTCCAGTACCTCTAAGTTGGTAATAGGACCCAAAACCTCGAGCTCTGATTGACCCCTAAAATTGTAGGTAAATTATTTAAATATTAGGGTTGGGTCAAATGACACCTGGACTGATTGATGCTCCAACATGTGAGCCCAAACACGGAGCCTAACTGGTTTTATAAACGACAAAAGTCACCGACATTTGGGAAATGGAAACGACCAGAATATAACCCTATTCAGACAGAAACTTAAATGGATTTTGAATAATTTTGCCAGAAGGGTTGAATTGCTCCTATAAGTGTGTGGTTGTGGTGCAGCTTATTAGTGGACATGTGAACTGTTAATTGTGGGTATATATATAAGTATGTGTGTGAGCCTGTACAAAGTATTAACCCTGTGGATTGAAAAATCTATACAATGGGTTAAAACTTTAACAAAATATACAACGACAAAATGAATATTTCTTTTAAGGGGTGTAAGTAAACCTCTGACCAGAACTGTACCTAATTCAATTGTTTATTCTTTGTTTTGTATGGAAACATCTTTCAAGTAAAGGAACATTCCAGAATGGGTGCCAATCATGCATTATTATGAAATGTTTTTATGTACACAGTCATATTTATCAAAATCCTTATCTGAGGATTTCTTTTTCCTCCTAAAGGACGGTTTTGCACCAGCTTCATCAATTAATCGTGTGGAAGTTTTGGGTTTTGAGTGTGTTTGGCTTTCACAATATGAAAACACAACATAAATCAACATTTAACAGCTTTTATTTGTAATAGAAGCTAAAAAAAAAGATACTTTGGAGTCTTATTTTTCTTTTTAGCCTGCAGACCAGCAGTGCACAGAAGCTGCAGCACTCTGCTCCTTTCACTGAAGGAAGCCGGTCCCTGCAGCACCTTCTCTGGTGGCTTTTTATATTTTACGGACAGTATATTGGAAAGCTTTTGTGCTTTTAAAGGCAGAACTTTGTAAAAAAAAAAAAACTCCTCGATACTCTAAACGCCCCATTCCTAATCCAGACCAATCAGTGAAGTTTTCTTACTGTTCAGTAACAACATCTCAAGGAAAAGTCAACCAAAGTTCGACCACAGGCTGTTTGAAACGTACACCCAGTGCGTTGCCATTTTTGTTTGCTGGAAATGAACTTCCCAAGCACATGTATGGATTTGGAAGTTTGATTTTGAGAGTTTATTTAAGTCACTGCCACATACCACATAATGACACCCACACCACTGATATGCCTACAACGATAAGTAAGCATCGTGGCTGACCCTTCACCTGGATCTTCATCATGCTGCTTGGAGAAGAAGCCATTTTTTTTAATAAGTGGGAACTCCTGCTGTCGGAGCCTTTTGTCTTTCTGCTGTATCAAGGGGCGGTGTTGGTCATTTGATTGTTTGCTTGTTAAGTTTAGGTTTTTACAAATATTGGAGGGAAAACCAGACCAGACTAAAGGATTTTAGTTGTTGTTTTTTTTCTTATATGAAGTAATCTCTCTCAATGCTTTATTGGTACGATCCAGTTCATGATATTACCCACAAAGATAAAGAGCATTCGCAGTTAGTGTTCAGTGTATTATTAGCTGTAAACACACATTACTATTATACAGTATTGTTAACACGCCATTTTAAATTATGTATAACCTGTTGTCATGTGATTGGATTTAGAAGTGTCATTCAGTTATAGGTATGTAACATGATGGGGGTAAAGTTTTGCTCTTGCGCTGTTTGTAGCAAAAGTTTTTTTTTCTTAATAAGGTAAAATGGCTTTGTTTTTTGTTTTTTTGGGAAATGGTTGTAATAACAGCTTTTGTCCACTAGAGGGATCTCAAACTTTACATATGATTTCTGTTTTTTTTTCTATTCTTATGATTTTTTTTTTTTTTTTTATAAAAAAAAAACGGAATGGGAATGTTAATTAGAATAATTTTGCACACATAGTTTAGAAAAAAATCCTGATTTGTTTTAATATTTATTTGTTTTGTTCTAAAAGTGGCATCATTAATATTTAAACAACAGGCATCCTGTATGTCACTGTGGAGAATAATGATAACACTGGAAGTTTTAGCTGAAAGCTTTTGAAAGACATGAAGCGTTTTTACCCTCCTTCGGTCTGTGTTTATGGTGTGAATGTATTTTACTACCATGCCATTTGAAATGCATTATTTCCGTTGGAAAAAATTATTTTACTGCTGCTTATTTCTATTGGTAACATTGTTTAATATAATATTGTGTTGGATTTTTGCACTTTAAGTTTCTAAAATATGAAGTATTTCTAGTTCAATTCATTGGGTGTGTCTTTAGTATTAAGAACATATGCAAAGTATCTAGTTCTAGATCTTTTATCTCAATAAAATATATCATGAATAAATGTTATTTTTGTAAATATGTATTTTTATTAGTTCCCGGTTGATCTTGGAGGCTGTTTTAAGTGGCCTGACCCATATAATTATCAACAGGTTGAAACTACTTAATTATTTTAGTATTGGTGGTGGACTCTTTATTATAAAAGTCATACCTTTTTAAAGGAGCAGAAATAATAATAATAATAATAATAAAGAAACTGTTAGAAATCAGAGAGAATGGAAAAATGCTATTTGTAAAGAAAAAAAACAAGGATTCCTGGATGTCACAGTAAAGGGGCTTTGTAAGGGTTAGCTTATATTCTGGTCATGGGCCAACCTTTTTCTGTTTAAGTCTTTTGTAAAGTTTCTGGTTTGTTGTGCTTTTAACTCTGTATCATTCCCAAAAGTATTAATTAATTTATTGACTTTATTGATCTCAAAAATTTACTCATTTATCAACTCAAATAGTCAAAGAAGAAGAATTTTTATTTATAAAAACTGCTATAAAGAATTATTGAGAATGAAAATGCACTTTTTGACCACTTAACACCTCACATTGCCTAAGAAGGGAAGCAATTTCCTTAATTATTCTAATATTGATGGAAAAAATATTGGTGTCTGAGCTTCTATAATTACAGAGAGCAATTAATTTAAAAAGTGAACAATGTGGGGCACTGAAATATTAAGAATGTTTAAAAATGTTTTTAAATCAATACCATCATTTGAGTAAACGATTAAATATATAAATGGAGTGAGGACCAGACTCTGGTAGTTAAGATGTTGCCTTATAACTTAGCAGAAAATGAATATTTTAATTCCAAAACATGACATTCCAAAGCAGAGAAAACGAAGAAAATAAAAGAAATTTGGAGAATTTTAGATTTGTGGTCTGAAAATGTTTAGTCACATCTAAATTTACTAAATATTTTCTATCCAGTGTAACGTTTTAGATCTAACAAAAGATTTTAAATTTGCATTTACTAATTATGATTGAATATATCCTTAAAGGAAGTCTCCCTTTTTAATTTTCTAGTGCCTCACTTCAGCTCTTGAGTTATAGCACTGGCTCTGTGTTAAAGGTATTGTGCTGAGCTGCTGATGCTAATTGGGAATATCCTGAGTGGAGCAGGAAGGAAGAGGGAGAGCTGAGACATATCTACTACTTCACTACAGGAAATGGCAGATGTGTCTGAATTTTGTCGCATTTTTACACCATAGGTTATTTACACTAAATAACACAATAAATATAAATATATGGCAAAAAAAGGCTAATCAGAAGATATGATACTGACACAATGAGATGTGGTAAAATAGCATTTATTTCACAGAAAACATAAAAGTACAGCAAGAAAAACAGCTTATGGAGATATGTGTTGTACACACATCGCAAAACAAACAAAAATATTTACAACTGAGGGAGGGTGCCTGAGTGTATTTGTCTTGTAAAGTAAAAAAAAGCAAATTACAACAGGCTCCATATTGTCTCACACTGCAGAGGGATCGTGAAAGAAATGTGTCTAGACAAAGAGAAATACATCCATAGGTGCTCACGGTGCACAAGAAAAGCAGGTGAAGTTCATAAAGGACAATGATACTGCACTGCGCACATAGAACCCACACTGAGGATACTGGTTCCAGTCCAATTAAGTCACATTTGACCCATAATATGTCAAATTTTGACATAAAATTTAGGGAAAAGGATAAAAGAGGACATCTATGGTTGACTTAAGTCCTGGATTTCTGCATGTCAGAATTAAACTGCTCCATTATCCACATAGTAAGTGTACAGAAACACAGCTTCATGTAACTGGGATCAAAGACTAACTGCAGGAAAGGCTCTGCAGACATGAATTACACTCAGTCAGTAGTGCTAGTTTCTAACGGAAACTGTATATTACTGGTTTACAGAGCTCGCAAAATTACTCATCCCCTGCATCACTGACATATTTGGATATGTTAGATCCTTTCCCCCTTTACGGATTTGGCCTTGGTAGAATGGTGCTGAACAAAAATCTTTCGATGTCACATCATCAGCAGGAGTTATATTGTTTCTCATGTAGGGAAAGCGGCAAAGGCGTGGTTCTTCTGTTCAGATGAGAATAGTTAAGATTTTGGCCTCCGTTCAAAATGCAACATGTAGTTGGGAAATAAGACGAGACGCGGTGACGACAGCAGCTACATGCTGTGTTTTCTTCTTTTTTTTCAGCAAGGACAGGGAAGATGGCTGGAGCCAAATATAGTGCAACCCAGAAAAGGATATTTTGGAAGCTTCAAAAGGCTTTAAACCTCTAGTATACATTAAAATAGTTATTGGGGTAGTTTAGATTAAATTAGTGTTTTTGGATGAATTATCTTGCAATGGCAATAATCTGAAAACCTGTCTACTAACGGCGTAAAACGTGTTTGTTAATCGGTGACTGAGCAAACCATGTCTGCTGACCTATTCCCAAATAACAGGTTGATAAACACCATATACATTTTAACATACATGATCTGTGATATACAGTAATAATATACAAGTAAGCTTTGCTAGAATCCATGCTAAAAATATATGGAGTTAGCTTTAGAGAACATACAGTCATCAAACTGAAGTAGTTTGACTTAGATGCACCTTTTTGTTTCTAAAACTAAAAATTAAAAAACAAAACATTAATGGAAATATTGGAATTAAAGAAAGAAAAAGAAAAGCCTGTAAAAGAGGTATTTCAAAATCTGAACGATTTCTGTATGTTGAAAGCAACTTTACTCAGTTATTTACACTTTAACTGACAATGGTAATTTAACACCGATATCGGATTTGTTTTAAATGTGACAAAGCTGTGCAACCATCAGTCATTCCATTCCATTTCTAATGTGGTTGACATGCATCTTCTATTCCAACCTTTACTGCTTTCCTCAAAAAGTGCTAAATGTCTTCAACATACCAAAACCCATTTATTTGCTCTGGTGTTCAAAACCACACACTAACATCCGTAGTAACTGTCCACAAGCCACCTTCCTGGTGTGAAAGGAGCCCCAAGCTGCAATATAAATATTTGGCTCCCACTAATATAATCTGTTATCTGTCAGACTTGCTGGACCCTCTGGTGTCGCATGGAAGGGTTAAACAGCAGAAACTATCTGCAGTAACCTTCGAAGCAAGATGCTTCCATCTTGGTTTATTTTACTGTAAAACTAAGTGCTTTGATCAGTTTAACATACATTCAGGCTTCAACTAAGGTAACGTACTAAAAAGAGTTAACATACCTTTTTATGTCAAATATATGATCATTTTGTGAATAGTTATCTCTCAATACACACAACCAAAGAATAACTTTGCACAGGCTGGTTTGTTTTTCTTAATGTAGTTGCGATTTGCTTTATGTAGTTGCGATTTTCTTAATGTAGTTGCGATTTGCTTTATGT
>NW_015150776.1:298693-303675 GCF_000732505.1 Cyprinodon variegatus
TATATCTCACAAAAAAACTGTGATAAGGGAATTTTCATGCGACTGGGATCTTAGTATTTGCAAAATAGCTTTTCTTTCTTTTTTCAACCATTTGTGAAATTTATCTCTATCTCTTTTACCTGTATGTATGTGAGGTTTCTGTACCTCCACCATCCCTTTCAGTCTTTTTTAAGGAGGCAACACCATCAATACTTTCATTGTTTTTCAATAAATCTGTTATTAAAATAGTGCATGTAAGGGGTGTTTACTTGTTATCTTTGCGTGTCATTTTTACATGTACATCATAAACCCCTATGAGCTGTTGCTCACACTTTTTATTCCACCTCCTTCCTTCGCTTCATCACTGAATACAATGCGGTTGTTTATTCTTGGCCCATTTCAAATCCTCATTTTTTTCTTGTGATCAATGTGAGTTCTTAATGCGGGTGAAGAAGAGAAAGGGGTTGAAACCGACCCACCGTTACTATGCCCCTGATCCACCTCTGCCCCATATTATCTTGCAGTTTTTCTGTAATTTGAGAAATACACCAATCTACAGAATGTGATACAGAAAACATTTCTGACGGTGGTGAGCAAAAAAATTTTTTTTTGTATTCCAAATGCTGAATTGTAAAGGGTTTGTGACACTGATCACAGCCCTCTTGGGTATTTCCACTCAGATTTCAGGGAAATCCCCCAAAGTTTATATTAATAATGTACATCTAATCCCAACATTATGCTCCGAAAGACACCCTGCCTTAGATCTTGGCAGATTGTTGTCTATGATGTGAAAGGGTTAGGTAAAGTATTTAGTAATTAGGGGTTTGTACCTGCACAAAATTTTAAGGAACTATGAAGGGGTTTTGGATAGCATGAAGAGTACATTTAATTTTTTTTTAACTGCAGCATAAAAACTAAACTTTTTAGCATCTTTCTAGGCACAATTGGGAGGTGTGTGCGCTGCTTTACAATTGTGAGCCAAATTTGTACAAACTAGCAGTGTTTAGTGTTTACTAAAGATAGTCTGTATGAATAGCAGCTACTTTGCCTAGATCATTATATCAAATTACTCCTGAGTGCTGCCGGCCCAGTTTGGGCATGATTAGGTCGTAGCATTGGCATAAAGCTACAGCCGAAGGACGACAGTGTTTCCTGTTCTCCTTTGATAGTCAAACAACTTTACTGCAAACATGAATAAAAAAGATGTTATAACAACTAGATTATAATTTTCTTGCTTTATATAGAAATTGACTGAAAAAAGTTCATAATTTTGAATGTTTTTTTTTGTTTTTTTTACTATATGTTAATATTTAGAAAGTTTAGGTTAAACTAGACTTGAATCAGTTAGACTGGATTTAACTTCTCTTATAAGGGTTAGGGTTAAACTCTATCCCTAATTTTGACTATATTAGATATTTATATATAACTAAGTGACAAATTAATGCTGGTGATTTGTGAAAGGCCAGTGACCCTCACTCTTCCTCAGTCACATAAATAGAAATCGTTCATGGATGGATAAAGTACATAAAACAACAAGAGAATACGTGTACTTAAAGTGACAGACAACGTAACAAGTTCATGCAATGTAAAACCATTCATGCAAGACATGGTATCATGCAACATAAAATCGTTCTTTATAAACCACAAAGAAATTCTTACAACCCAACCGTTCGCCCTTGACCCCGATTCTCCAAACCAAAAAAGTCCCTCGAGTCAAAAGCGAGTTACCGACGGACTTTTTAATCCCCCATACAGAGGCCGTAATGCCCATTGTTGCTGTTTTTTATTTTTTTTGGCGTCAGACTCGCACTCACCCAGACTGGCAGAGCTTTTGCTTCCTTCACAGCATTGAGGTTGTCAATGTAAGAATGATTCTGTCCATCCAAAAGAAGAGATTCATATAATAAATGAATGAAACTGACATTCTAGGTGGGGAGAAAGAGCCAAGCAGTTCCACAATAAAATCCTATGTTCTTGTGTTTGGCAGCTGAAATTCTCGTCCCATGGCCTTGCTAAAAATTTCAAAAGGCACAAAGAGTCCGTCCACCCGGAGCAGCATTATTTGTGGAAGGAGAATTTTCCTGGTGCTGTTTCTTCGTTCTGATGAACTGAATTTGGTCTCAGGTTTTCCTGATGATGCATTATGGGTAGTATAGTTAATGGATGTCACTGAATTAGTCCAGCGAATGCTTCCAAAACGTCACCCTGCAGTCATCTGGTAAATAGCAACTCTCCTTTCGGCTGTTGTCCCTGCCATCCTCGAAGTAGGATGGAGTAATGCTCTGATCATAATTTAGCTTAATGTGGAGGGTCAACGCCTCACAGTGATGTAGGTGATGTGATGTTTACTCACTGCTGAAGCTGACAGGTTGTGGACATTTCAAACAAACCTGAAAAGAACAAAAATACTTACTAAAAAAGGATAGAAAGGCAAAAAAATGCAGCTGAAGAAAACATCTGTAAATCATAGTATAATTTGTAAGGCAGGAAGAATGACAGATATGTTATGTACAGTTATAATCTGTATGTGCGTGTGTGTGTTTAAGCGTTATAATCACATGTTGGCAAGCTATCAGAGGGGTTGTCTCAAAGATGTTTATAGCAACTCTTTGAACTATGTTCCATCGTAGAAAAGAAAAACCACACGAGGCTTCTCTCTGGTTGAGCATCCTTTTGATGATCATGGATTGCGTTTTTTTTATCACAGTAAAGTATCTTAAATAGGATTTTAATTAGCTTCAAATATTTTGGCAGATTTGTTTAAAACCTTCAGATCAATCTGGTAAACAAAAACAAATGTGACTGCTGCTGGATTTCCAACATTATGGCTTGGAAGAATATTCCAAACTTGAAATGCGAAATGATTCACATCTTCATCATTTCATATCTTCTGTGTTTGATTGAATTTAGAGGTATTATCAGGTTTATTAAGTATTTGTTCTAGGATGGTCCTATTTTTCTGCATCTAATTTTCTCTATCATCTTTGACGTGGGGCTGCTCAGTGGCGCAGTGGGTAGCACTGCTGCCTTGCATCAAGAAGGTTCTGGGTTTGAATCCCGGCCCAGGGTCTTTCTGCATGGAGTTTGCATGTTCTCCCTGAGCATGCGTGGGTTCTCTCCGGGTACTCCAGCTTGTTCCCACAGTCCAAAAACATGACTGTTAGGTTAATTGGCAAACATTGTGTGCGATGGACTGGCGACCTGTCCAGGGTGTACCCCGCCTCTTTCCCATTGACAGCTGCCCTCGTGACCCTACTTGGGACTAAGCGTGTTGGAAAATGGATGGATTTTTTGACGTTCTTTCTTGTCCTTGAACAACAGCATCCCCATTGTATGATGTTGCCAAGAACTCTGTTAAACAAACCTAGGAGAGTGTATTATTAAGTGTTAGCTTTCTTTCCAAAAACTAACATGAAGGGTAAAACCGGATTTTTTATTAATTACTTCATCAATGGAGATTGTTTTGCCATTTATTATTAGTTTCTAGATGTTTGTCTTTGCATTGCATAAAGGGGGCCAAATACTAATGCTTGTTGCATTCATTCAAGCTTTCAATGAATGCATCCAAATGGAAAACAATTCATATAATTTAAAACCTGGTGTAGGTACCAGGTGACAGAGGAACTGTCACCAGAGCACCAAAACTTTGCAACTTACACTGACTGGGCTTCTACTCTGCAGACTCTTGAGGTGATTAAAAAGCTTTAAAATACAATATATTTAAAACAGCTTTTGTTTCGGCAGCAGTTAATTATATGTTTTTGGTTTTATTGATTTATTTACTTTATACATAAAATTTTGATATACTGTATCTCTCGAAAGGTGCAATATAAAATAGAATTTTACCTTATTACTTTTTTTATTCCCAAGTACAATAAGTATCAAATAAACTGCTTTACATTTGTCTTAGCATTTATAATGATAAGCAATAATATTGACGTTATTGCAACATTAAAAAAACGTAAACAATTTCATGTGATATGAATAGTTTTTATATTCAAATAAATGTGATAAATAACCCAATCAAAAAGAAATGTCAACTTAAGAAATTTAACAAAAAAACTGTAAAAGAAAAGTAATTTTTTTCCAAAACCCACCTTAAAGGCTGCAAAATAAGAGTCCAATTAGATTGGTATAGATTTCATCTTGACCATAGAGGCGAGTTCTTGTTTGGTGGCATGATCATGCCTTTTCTGCCTCAACCTGGAATTACAAAAAAGCAGCAGGATCTTAGGTCCCTGCCAGAAATACGGAACATAGAGCTGTTAAACATTTAGGGAATGTCTGTGTGTGTTTGTGTCTCACCATATAACAAAAATCAAGGATAGGACGGTGGTGAGTATGAAGATGGAGAACAAAACCAAGAGGATGACCAGTCCCAAATTACCTTCATCCCCTTGTAAACCTGAATATCAAGAAGGTGTGGGGGGGGGGAGAAACAGATTGTTACCAAAAAAAAAAGGCAGGATAGGAAGCGTAAAGTATAAATATTAAAAATATATATAAATAAAGATAAAGAATTGAGAGTTTGACTGAGGAAAATTGGGAACATGAAAGTAAAACAAAACCCAGTGGATGCAGATGGGTTTAAAGAAAAAACAGAAGAGATTTCACACATTGCTGGCTTGTTGTTTACGAAATTGGGCCAAAAAAAAAAAAAAAAAAACTGCTGGTGTGGTCTTGGATGTAATTACTCCATGGTTAGAAGGCAATCTGAAGACTGCCATTCCAGCTTTTACACAAACATCCAACCATTACGCTTATATAGGAGAACAAAACTTCTTCCACACAAACAGAGAAAAAAATCCCCTTTCAAATGTATAATCAGCACTTCATGTATACAAATGAAATAAACTACTGTTATTAAGTTAATCTCTGCTTTGCCTCTTACATGTAGGTGTTTGTGTATGCTTGTTGCAGGCCTCCCACATGCGTACAGTAAGGAGAGGCCAGCAGTCAGCTTTTAACCCTGTTTCAGCCTGTGTGTGTGTGTGTGTGTGTGT
>NW_015150776.1:303749-352776 GCF_000732505.1 Cyprinodon variegatus
TATATATATATATATATATATATATATATATATATATGCAGTTTATATTAATTTCATGTTTTATATTTATATATTTTTTTATATTCCAAAAGGTAAGAACACAAGATCCAAAAATAGAAAAGAAATGAAGGTCTAAAAAAGGTCAATGAATCTATGTAAATGTTTAAAAAGCACCTTGATGTGATAAAAATAATGCTATATTTGTTTTGTTTTTTTGTCCAAATGTTAAAATAATCATAACAATATTAAATTTACATATAAGAATCCAAAACTAAAACATATTTGATATAAAAATTAAGTTTTAAAAAATGTCCAATCTATAAAAGCACAGATTATTATTCATTAAACCTGAGAGCTAAGTGAATATTGTATAATTTCCAAGTGTTGCTACAGATTGAATAATTCAAAATTGGGTCTGGACTTCATTAGGGCAGTCTAACATTGTAGCTCTGGCAGAAAGTCCTTCTCACTTTATCTCGTGGTGTGAAGGGTACCACAAAGTTTCGTTTTGGTTTCATCAGACCAGAACATCTTCTTGCCAAGTCCTTGTTATGGTTTGGGTAAAAGTGTAAACAGGACCTCTAAGACTTCCTTTAAACAATGGCTGCTTGCTCATAAAGAGCAGATTTGTAGGTTGTCCAACTAACAGTTGTCCTGCCCATCGAGCCGGGGCCTTTGTGAGATCTTTAAATCTGGGGATATAGTTTTTAAGCTAACCCCACTTTAAACTTATTCTTTATTTAGTTAAATTCATTGTGCTGTTTGTTTCCTTAAGCTTTCTAAAAAAAATCACTAAAGCCTTTACAGAACAGCTGGATTAATTCCAGATTAAAAAACAGATGGACTCCATTAACCTGGACTAGGTTTTATTCTTGCTTGTTAAAAAGTAACGCTTACGAGAGGTTTCAGATTTTTATTTTTGAAACCGATTACCGATCTGTGAATAATGTCCCTTCCTCTGTACCATCATGAGCCGCTTAGTGTCAGTGTATCAAATAAAACCTAATAAATCACATGATTGTTTCTTGTTGTAAAGTGAGAACCTGTGAAAAAAACATGTGGTATAAATGTGTTTGCAAGACGCTATTACTTTCCTTTTTTTGCACCGTCTTTATCTTTATAAAAACAGCTTTAATAGCAGGAACATGTGATTCACGTAATTACCAAAGCATGTGGCAAACACAGGAAGAGTAAAAGCAGGGCTTTTAGTTTAGCTTTTAGCTCTAGCAGGGCTGGTAATGGTGGAAAAGAACAGACATAATAACTCATTTTATTGCACCTTGCTTTTCCTTCTGCATCTTTTATTTTGAAGAAACAAACTGGCCTTACCACGGGTCTCGTAGGTGGCTACAGGCTCCGTGCTGAAGGGATTAAAAAAGGTGGGGTCCTCTGAAGGGTCGGGGGTGGTGTAGGTTGCTGTTCAAACAAACCCAGATGCAAACTTAGCCGACAGTTTACAAAATTACATCATATAGAAATAAAAAGAGATCTACGGTCATATTGAGTTAAACTTAATGACATGTGTGTGTTTCTCTGGCTGTGCATCAACTACAGAAATAATTGGAACCAGCTCAATTCTAGTACACTACTGTTCATTCAGTTTTGCATAGCAGTTCTCTATCAAAAAAAAAAAAAAAATCTCCTGTCTGTTTACTTTATAGTTTCTGATAATTAAGAAATGGAATCCAGATGAAATTTCCCTATATTGACTAATTAATTTGATCATTTTAGATTCAATGTATTAATTCATTCTATATATTTACACTGGTAGCCACATATATTGGTAACAGATTTGTCTTGTGGATTCACCGTCCCACCTTGCCAGGGTGTAAGGACACTCAGATGGCTCCATTCACTCCATTGGCTCTCCGAGTCCACATCATCGCGGGCTCTAACCTGTACCTGGTGGCTGTGCCCTGCAAGGGCGTCGGATATTTCTAATTCATCATACGTTGTGGAGATCTGTTTTCAAAGAGAAGATAGAACTAATCATAACAGAAACATTACAGTGGGCGTGAATGCTGGCAGGTAGAGCTGTTGAGATTTCAATATGAGAAGGAACGATACAAGTATTATTGTCTTGAAACAATTTTAAACTCCTTTTAAGTTTTTTATGTGAATTAGGGAATACTACTTTTAAAGTTCAGTTACTAAAAAACAAATATGATCTAGTCATAAAGTTGAAGGAAGCTTTCAAACATAAATAAAGCTAAGAATCTGCTAAATTCAAAGTAGTATAGAAAGAAAAAAAGCATGTCTTATTATTCTGGCAATTAGCGAATAAAAACTATTCTACTTACCCCAACTGACCAAAACAAAAAAAGCTTGATGTTTTTTTTTTGTTTTTTTTTTTGGTATGTTTACCAATAGAGTATGACAATCTTTTTTATTTGATTTCCTTTTATCAAACATAGTAAATATTTCTAATTAGTAGAACTTTAATGCATTAGCCTTTTTAGAACTTATTCACTCTGTTAGGGTTTCAGAGAGTGGATGACTGGGGGCCGGGGCTGGGTGGATTTAGACATAAGATTCCAGATTGTGTTATTTGCTAATGAAAAACTTTCAATTATCTGAATGTCCGTGTTTGTATGATGATGAAGTATTTTGGTTGTTCCTTTAAATTCCTCTACTGTCACTTTACTGTTACGTCAAGTAAACTTTTATTTTCATTTTTAAATTCAGCTCTGGCATAATAAATAAACTTTTTAATGAAGAGTGTAAAACTTTTAAGTAAAACAATGTCCTGCATATTATTTGATTTTAAATTACAATGAGCCTCCATCAGGTCTAGGGTTGAATACAGTACGTGACGCTGGCTTTGATTGACTCACCTCTGACCAGTGGTGGGAGCCCTGTGGTCTGTATCGAACCTGAAACAGCAGGGGGAAAAAAGTGTCGTCTGGCCAGGAAGTTGGATTTTTCCATGAAACCCTTAGCTTCGTTGGATAACCTTCCACTTCTTGCACAGACACAGCCTGTGGGGGGTCTGGTTTCACTGTAAAAGCACAAAGTGGAAAAAAAAATTAAAAAAATAAGAGATTACCTAATAGATTACTAATCTTATTTATGTAGAAGAAAAATCTATCACAAGCATTCCTTTTGGGTGGTGGAATAATAGCTTTTAAGCTTTGATGAAGAAACAAAACCTGGCACAGAAGTGTTTCCTTGCCATTGTTTCTTAGACTTGATTACTTTAGGAAAGTTTTATTTAAGACATTGTTATATCAAACCTTTTCATATCAAAATGAAAACATCAGTGATTTGGCATGCAGCCTTACAAAGCTTGCTCAGCCTGATTGCCACAAAGTCGGTGTGGGACCCGAGAGCGTTGGTCTCTGTTACTCCAACTCTGTGGATGGTCTGCCAGTAAGAAGGATCTTGAACATCACAGTGCTTGTTGGTGAGGTCCACGATGCACGGCCTAGACTCCCTCCACTCCCCCTCCTTCCCCCTTGAAATCAAGATAAAAAATATAAAAACACTGAGGATAGGGTGAAGAACAGAGTTAAAAAAAAAACTAACATTCTAAGTTGGGTGAGTTCGGGTGCAGTAATATGATTTTACCTGATGGAGGCGTTGTACTTGGCAGGCAAGAATGTTTTTATAGATTGCCTCCAGGAGCAACGGACGTGTGTATGATTGGGTACTTGGCAGGAAATGCTCAGTTGTCCCGGGGGATCTAACAAACAAGAGTGTCCCCGTTATGAACCAAAATATTCAAGAGCCGTTTGACCAACAGAGGGACGTTCTTATGAAGGAAGCTCACTCGGAAGCCCCTTCCTGTGTCAGACAGTAACAGGATATGGAGGGCTTTGTAATGGCTGATAAGACCATTTTCCTCTGAGGACTAGCCGCTCTGTTCCATTTATCAGTCTTCTATTAGTACTTTCACTATAAACATAACTTTTGAGACTTCATTCATAATAAAATATGAACAATAAAACAGATTCAAGACCAAACTTTTTTCAAATACACATCTATCTTAAAAATAGTCAAACTAAAAGAATTATTCAATGCACTTTAAATTGTTGTTTATAACAGACCATCAGGAGAGTAATGAAAAAGTAGCAAACATGATAAATGGGTTTCCTTTTTTGTTGATTATTTAAAATCTAAAGTTTGTATATGCATTTATATTCAGCCACCACTGAGAGTAAATACTTTGTACAACTACTTTTATGACATTAATAACCTGGAAACCTTCCTGGTTATGTTTATCAGCTTTGTCTTTGCCCAAAATAACATTTCTGGGTCCACTTTTTATACTAAAAAGGATTCAATAAGACTGTCACTTTGATGTTAACATATGTCTACCTATAACATGAATATGCTTTAAGATATACCACTGAATACTTTTCTGGCTGTATGTTCAGGGTCCTTGACTTTCGTCTCAGAAAATAAACATCTGCCTAATTTTAGGACAGAATTCAAAAGGTCTGCTTGCACCTTTGCCCTACATTTAGCTTACCTCTCCCCAATATGTTCTACTTTGAATATCCTTGAATACAATATCCAAGCTGATGTTAGCCTCATTTACACTACCTTTTTAAAACTGTGCCGAGATCGGTCCGAGCACGGTAACCGAGATAACTGTTGAGTGTAAATGGCACACAGAACTGAACCGGACCGTGCCAGACACAACAGAATCAAAATGGTACTAGTTATACAGTAGGGCTTGGCACAGTTCAGTTCTGGCTTGGTTCTCAGATAACAAAGCGCATGAGCAGTCCCCCTTATCTCCTATTTACAGTCAGCTTCCAGTAGTTGGTGGTATGCACATTAGTTAGGCTGCTTGCCAACCACCACAAAACCGTGTTATCTCCTTACCGGCAGCCTCTGTAATCATGAAATGTCAGACATTCAGAATAATCCTGGTTTCCCTACTGTGCCACACAATTTCCACTGATGATTCTGGTTAGCAGTGTACACAACGTCTGTAGTGGTTTCCTGTGTCTGTAAGCCCTGTAAGCCTTATTAGACTATTGTTTCTCGTATCCACTTTCAAAAAAGCCAAATCTGTCTAGTAAATTCACCAAAGGCTGCCTTCTTCGCACCAAAATTCCTGAATGTTACGGGCGTCGCAATGTTGATTTGCTTGATTCCCTCTAGAGAGCAGTAGTACCATAGATCATCACTAGGAGGCGAGGAACTGTGCCAGAGTGAAGTGTAAACGGAGCTTAGCACAGTTAATTGATCCAAGCTTGGTCAGAAACTCGGCACAGATCTTTTTTCAGAGGGTAGTGTAAATGGGGCTTTTGTCTTTTCATGTTGGCCAAAACATCTAAGTAAAGCACCTTCAGCAACTTAGATGTGTCCTTTTTATGACTTCAGCCAGCTTCATTCCATCACATTTTTTTTATCATCTTATTTTTTTAGGTCATTACATGTTTATTTCTACTTTTTTAAAACTACTTTTTCACTTTTTTGGGGGTTTGTTTGTTTGTCTCGTTTACTGTTCAAATGAATTGTCCCTGGTGGGATTAATAAAGTGGTCGAAGTCGACCCTGACCTGTCTTCTTGAGTTCTCATAATTTGTGCATTACGGTTCTCTGGTTTCTTTATGGAACGGATGCATTTCTACTGCTTACTAACAAGTGAGCCTAACTGATTAATTGGGAAACCTATGCTCATCCTCAAAATGCACATCCTAGTTTAAAAATTTAATTATCATATTTTTTTCATTACTCCTTCATTTCTGTCTGTTTACAAGATTTAATAACATCAAATCACTGTAGTTAAAGGGCTATGAATACTTCTTTAAGGCACTATACAAGGTTTAGGGGTCTAACGGTGAAGAAAGTTAAGCATCACTTACAGCCCAATCTGAGTGTAACAGAATGGAGGAGGAGCCCGCTGTCATCATAGCAGCTGTAGTTCCCTTGTGCTGATTGGTCTACATGAAACAGGGACAAGCTTCCATTCGATGTCACTTGGTGCCACAAAAAAACTGAGCTGTGGTTGTGATGCCACACCACGGGGGTCCTAAAAGGGGTTAGATTAAAGATTAATGGCTACATTAGTAACCGATGATGGAACAACGTCCATATGCAACTTTTTCTTTGTCACTTATAAGAAAATCAAGATGAAACTCTCATTAGTTGCTTGTGTTATTTTGGTCTTCCTACCTGATTTGTGACTTCCCACATGCCAGTGTCACGTTGGAGTCCAAACGCCCATACTGTACATCCGACACTGCAAACACAGACATCGCATAAAACATTAAAGCAAATCACATTTTAGCCCAGCTTCCAGAATGTGAGTACTGAGCAGCCTGACATTCAGCGTCTGTATTGTCTCCGTTAATGTGATTCAAGTCCCATCTCCAACAGTCCAGTCAGCAGTGTTACAATAACATGACCATACACGGTTCGGGATCTGGCAGACTGAGGAGTCTTTGGCTCATATCATAAAGCTGCAGGAGTGTGTTTGTGTTTCATCTTTTAAAGCTGGTTGTAGACACTTTTAAAATAATGTTGGATTTCAGATACACCTACTGGGAGACCGTGTTAATAGTAGAGACCCACGGGGAAATGAAAACGAGGCTACTATAATGTACCCTCTCTTGTGATTTCTGCATTATCCTTTTAATGTGTTTAAAAAAAATAAAAAATCCTACATGTCAAACCAGCGCAGGCAGTAAGGAGGTAACAGGCCTTTTAGATATGAGTTTATTTCTATAGCTATAAAGAAAAACACAGAGATATATTATATTGTTAAAGATTTTTGCTCTACTGTCCAAAAGATTGGAATAAGGTGTTCTGATCACTTCCATGGCCAATTGTGTATAAATTGAGGCACATAGACTGTTGTTAGAAGCATTTGTGAAAGAGTGGGTCGCTCTCAGGAGCTCAGTGAATTCCAGCGTCAAACTGTCATAGGATGCCACCTGTGCAGCAATTCCAGTCGTGAAATTTCCTAGCTGCTAAACATTCCAGTCATCTGAGCTGTATCATAAGAAAAGGGAAGTGTTTGGGAATGACAGCATCTCAGCCATGACTTGGTAGGCCATGTAAACTGACGGAGCAGGGTCAGCGGGTGCTGAAGCACAGACTGCGAAGAGTCAATAACCTCCAAACTTCCTGCTATCTTCAGATTAGCTCATGAACAGTGAGCAAAAAGGTTCATGCAACGGGTTTCCATGGTCGACCAGCTTCATCAAAGCCATACATCACAAAGTGCAATGCAAAGTGTGGGATGCAGTAGTGTAAAGCATGACACATCTGGAGACACATTATCTGGAGTGACTTCATCATGCCTCTCCATCTGGAAATTTCATAGTCTGGGTTCGGTGGTTGCCACAAGAACAGTACATGTCGTACAGCATTTTGTTTGGTGCAGGGGGGATTATGGTGTGGGGTTGTTTTCAGGAAGTGGGCTTGGCCCCTTAGTTCTACTGAAAGGAACTAAGGGGCCAAGCTTAGTAAAGAAGCTTCAACACACCAAGACAATTTAGACAATCCCATGCTCCAGACTGTGTGGTAAGAGTTTTGAGTTGATCTCTTCCAACATGACTGTGCAGCAGTGCACTAAGTTAGATCCATAAAGGCGAAGATGGCAGCGTCTGGTGTGATCGAAGTTGACTGGCCTGCATAGAGTATAACCTCAGCCCCATAGAACACCTTTAGGATGAATTACAGTGGAGAATGAGAGGCAGGCCTCCTGGTCCAACACCAACGTGTGACCTCACAAAGGCACTTCTGGAACAATGGTCTAACATCCCCATAAAGACAATCCTAAACTTTGTGGATAGCCTTCCCAGAAGAGTTGAGGCTGTTCTACTGTAGCTGCAAAGGGTGGACAGATGACATATTAAACCCCTATTGATTAAGAATGGGATGTAACTTAAGCCTCTAGGAGTTAAGGAAGGTTAGCAAACACTTCTGGATATATAGTATATATACAGTGCTGTTCACATTTATTAGCACCTCTGGTAAAGGTTTTATAACAGTAGGGAGTAAAGTGTTTTGCTAGTTGTACAGTATGGTCGAAAAGCAACGTTTGATGTCAGTTTTTTTATTCTTATAGATTTCTTATGTATCATAACTTGTCAGATTGAAGTTATTTCAGAGAGCACAATTTTTGTTTTTTCTTGCATGAAACAAAAAGTACCAACGCTTATTACCAGCTGTGTAGCTCTTTCAGTATTCAAATAGGTCTGTAAACCTTGATGAAACTGTTTAAGATAATAATGCTGACAGAAAAGCAAATAACTGCAAAGTTGAATGATTAGTATCACTAATGTTTAGAAATCTTCAATGTCACTGCTTGCCAAGTCAAATAGAATGTTGGTTTTATGGAAAAGCAAGTGTAGTGTTTACTTGAGAAAAAAAAAATCTGTGGTGGCTGTAGTAATTTGCAAAGGGGGTATTGTATCAGGTGAAGGTGAGAGTATTTGAGCACATGTTTAGCTTGGCTTCACAACATGAAAGTTGGCTTAAACGCAGATCTAGGGTGAAAAAAGGGGGAAAAGCACAAAAAGGATCATTTGGGCTGCCACTGTGCCACGCAAACAGCTTCATTAATTCATCTGGCAGTCACTGAGGCTTGCTCCTCCTACTGGCATCTCCTACCACTGAAACAAACAAACTACCCTTAGGTTTGTGTTTATAACTTTTCTTTTTGTAATTAATGTTTTAGGAAAAAACTACCAAAAAATACCTAGCTAATGGTGTTAGGCCAAACATTTAGAATCTCTGGTGAGCGTATTACACAATGCTTACTATAAATGTTTACAGCCGTTATTTGACATGCTTGGTTTTAACTCGCATCCTGACTTAACTTTTATTTTCTTTCTAATTCCTTCTGCTAAATGAAATGAAACAGCTGGAAATAGGCTTCAATTGGACTTAATGGTTGCATTTAGTTTTCTAAGAGTGAAAGATGAATAGTGAAAAGGGAGGAGAACAATGGAAGCTATTGTGACTTTCAAAAGTTGAAAAACGCTGTTGATAATGGGCGTAGGAGCTAATCACATACGACAAAAGAAAGGTTCAAAATGTCAAATTACAAGGACATGTTATTTCACTCCCAAAAAATGATGTGAGGTAGTATAAAAGGTATATCAGATAAAACTGGTTTTTGGATAAAATGAAAATTCAAGTCACATTCATTTTGAAATAAATTGCAGCTGTTAATACTGTAAATATGCTGCTTTTTGGTTTGGTGAGCTGTTTAATAAATACCAAAGCAAGGAATCTTATAGAAGTTATTTTTGATGATACTCCAAGCTTTAGTAATATAGTAAAATATTGCTTTCTATTATTTTTTTTTAACAGCGTAGAATGGTAGAATACGATTCAGCCAAATGTAAATGTTCTCAGGTGTTTAACCAAACTAAAAAGGAGCAGGTTAATTTGTTAATTTGTTTTATCCAAATTAAGTTTTGTTGTCAGTGACTTATGCAGCTACTAAATAGTCCATTCTTCACAAGAGCACACAGGTACAGTATAGGCTTTATTTTAGACACAGCAGTCAAGATTTTCATTAATTGTAACACAAGAAAAGAGAAAAGTAATTCTCTGAAAGTTCCTGCTGGTAGACTCCTACAGAGTAATACTGAATGCTGAAACAGCTGGAGGTACAGCAACATAATAGTCTTGACGGTATGCCCACCTAATTTAGAGCGGCTTTTATATTCTTACATATTTTTCCAATGCACACATTTGTTTTTCATGGTTTTTATGTGGCTTATACGACACTTAAAAAAAAAAAGATTAAAGGCAAATCTAGATGCTTTTACTGTGTATAGTATCTGATTACTAAAATTCTAGATTGGATTTGTTTGTCATTTAGTAGGTCAGTCTTTTTTTTTATTGTTTGATTTTCCATCAATCTTTCCATTTCATCACTCGCCATTCAGAGCCTTGCTCAACAGTTCAACTACATTTTCTTTTTTTTTTTCTTTTAACCACTTTAAATGCACACACAATCCATTCTCCCTGATTTTCTGCATACGTGTACCTGGGGCCTTGGTGCAGCACAAAGAGCTGGCTGGTCTGAATGTGTGTATTCATGTTTTATTGGCAGTGAAGTACATTGTTCCCCAAACCCGCAGCGTTCCTCTCATATCTGATTTTTCCTCTGGCAGGAGCACCCCAACATGCACACACACACACACACACACACAACCACACACATAAACATACCCACATGCGCGTTCACAACGACGTGCACAGAACGGCCTCATGTTCTTCTTGACATTAAAATCAGATGGCAAAACAGACAAAGAAACTGCAAGCTGGTCGAAACTGAGTACTTTCAAAAACAATGAAAAAGACGGTGGAGCAGCAACAGGGAGGGGGGACTTATTACAGGCCTTTATATGAAGGTTTACTGGGCAGAGTTTCATTTTCTTCACTTATTAATACAGCAGAAAGAGAAAGGCAGAGAGAGAGGTTTGATTTAAAGTCTGAAACAACTTAATCAATAGAAATGTTTTTTGCCAAAAGTAAACACCAACTGTTGAATTTAAAACAGAGTTTTCATACAACAGTAAACCTGATCAGATAATACATCAAGTGACATGCATAACTAAAGAGCTTATGGAGTCACAGCTTATTAAAGCTCTCCACTTAAAAAAAAAAATGCACAAGCACAACCCTGTACCCGCTCATGAGAGGGAACCACTATTAAACGTGTGCAAGAGCATGCACGATCATGCACAAGCTCATTTCTTCTCATGCACTCTGTTTAAAAGTTGCTGTTTGCATCCCTAAGAAAAACTTACTTTCCAAAAGACAATGTGCAATTTTTCAACTATGTCAGACTCACCACCAGTAAGTGAAAATGGGGATGAATACAAAGGATGGCCTTATGTAAATATATCACCAGAATTAGGGCTGAAACAATTAAATAGGATTAATCGATTATTAAAATAATCGTCAGCTACTTTAGTAATCGATTAATCCTTAACTGGAGTAAAGACACTGTAAAACATGCCTTCATCTGACAGAGCAACCCACTAAGAGCAGTAATTATATCAAAATTGTAAGAAAATATGTAATCATTTTGCATTTAAGATAAAAAAGACTTTAATACCTGTCAATATACTCTATCCAGAACTCCTCAAATGGAAACATTTTAGTTTCACCTGGTTTAATTTAGTACAAAGATCTTCTTTAAGGAACATTTGGTTGTCCGATTATTAATCGATTAATCGACAAAAATAATCAACAGATTAATCGATTGTAAAATAATCGTTAGTTGCAGCCCTAACCAGCATGATTGACAATTAGGAGGACCAGCACCTGGAAAAAGAACATCATCAACTATACCTTTGAAGAACTTCTTTTAAAACAGATTTTTTTTTAAAGCCAAAGACAAAATCTCTAAAGAGTGCTCCTTGATTCATCTTCTATTTTAAGAAAGTGGTGGAATTGGGATATAAATGGAAGGAGAAAGAAGTGATGAAGGGACATTTAGACAAAGTAAAATAAAGTATGGAATATTGACAATTTTTTGAAAAATATTCTCTTTTCCAATAGGAAAATACTTGCATACACTCCCACTGAATTCCATTCATTTTCTTCCCTTTCTACAGCCTAACCACAACACCCTAACCTAACCATTACTGGTATATACCTAACCCTAACCTTAACCTAAATCACAACTCAGTCCTAAACCTAAGCCAACAAAGTAAGGACCAGTAAATCATCAAAGTCCTCACTTTAAAGAATAAGCACATAACCTTACTGGCCATGTGGCTTGCAACAGATTTAGATGACAGAGGTTAACATGCAGAAAAAGCAAAAGAAAGTGTTTGAAGCCACCATATGATAGAATTGTAGCTGTGATCATAAAATATATATGATATATATTTTTGTAGAGAGGAAACAACAAGCTGACATCTTGGAGTGGGCTCTCTTTAAGATATATTCCCACTTTAGATTACATGTTGCTCTTTTTGGGAGGCCTTCTACTCTGTATAGCAGCGGGGTTTCTTTGCAAAGCATAAGTGCCAAAACAAACAAGATCAAAGTTTTTTTGCTTGTAGTTTGGAACATCACGATCATTAAAAAGTGGGTTAGCGCGGTGCACTTGTGCTTTAAGAAGGTTGTAAGTACCGGGTTCAATCCCCACAGCGTCCACTCTGGGTTCCTGAGCAAAACCCTTAAACCCACACTGCTCCCTGGGCGCTACACAATGGCAGCCCACTGCTCCCCAAGGTGATAGGTTGAATGCAGAGACAATGCGGGACAATATAGGGATTTACATATATTGTTGGATTACTAACATGAAACCAGAAAAGTTGGATTGGTTTGTGATTGTGGACATATCTATCCACCTGAGGCAAACCATTCAGGGGTAGAGAGGACTTAAGAGCTGCTGCGTTCTAGCATGTTCAGAGACATGACCGAGAGATGAAAGATCAGGTTGGTAGAAAATCCAGTATCTAATGTCCTGTTGCTATGTAAATAATAAGTTAATAAGGTTTGTGCTCATCATATGTGTGGACATACTTGACCATGCAGATATGAATGCATGAACAAGTGTAATAAAATTGGCGAGTAAATTTAGAAACACGCGTAATTTGCTGCCATCTCCCCAAGAAATCCCATCAGATTAATTCTCTGATATTTGTGTGCAGCACAGATATAAAGCACTAATCCAACGGCTCACCAAACAACATCTGTGGATTTAACTAATGCAGCTGTAGGGCAGTGCGCTATATGTGGCACCTCGGTAGCTTAGAGGGCCATTGTTCAGAAAGCAATGAGTGATCAGAAACCAAAGCTTGCTCTATCTCACTTTTAAAAACAAGGTGTTCTTCTTGGTCCTGTGGGCATGTGTGTGTTTGACAGCTGGCTCTATGTAGAGCGCAGGTTATTTCTATACACCTGAAACGCCAGCTGTTTGGTGTTTCTGCTCAAACTATCAGCACAAACAAGCTGACTGCTTCTTTCCAACAGCTGCTAAACTCCCCCAAAACCAAACTACCTACAGCGACTATGACTTTGCTATCCATTGAGATTCAGCAAAGCCAAATAAAACCTCTCCAAAATTAATCTCTCTCTACACAGCCTTTAAATCCTAACATCATGTTTTGCTTTATTAAAGGCGATTTCTCATGTTTTGGTGTCATGACTTCAGACTATAATTCAAGGTGTTGTGTTGTAATAACTTCAAAATTGAAACTAAACAACCAAAGCTGCAGGGAATTATCTGCGAAAAACGATGGATTAGAAAGATGAAAAATGGCAGCTCTGTTATTTATTTAAAACATCTTTATTGATACAGGGTAATTAATATAACAAATCTCCCAGTTTCCTTTGAGCGGATGACTAACCATTCCTGTAGTATTGGGTGTTACATGAAATTACATCATAGGCCTATGTTAAAAGGTATATATAAAACTGCTTTAGTAAAATGCCAGTTAAAAGCACTAGGGTAGATAGCAAATAGTTTTTTATTGTGTTTTTTTTTTGGTATTGTTTTTTTTTATATTGAGCCTTATTCGAGGTAAATGCATCAAGTAGAAGCCCTGAGATACATGACAGAGGAATTCATGTCTGATCCTTGACAGATTGTGTTTGTGAGTGTTGTTTTTGCATTGGTATGTGACCAGACAAATTTTCTGCCACATGTATTTTCATTAAAATGTAGTTGTCAGTTTCGTTTGCAGAGGCAAAGCTTAAGGTGTGTGGAAGTGTGCGTGAGTTACCTTCATCGGTCCAAATCTGAGCATAGCTGGGATGCAGCGACCAAGACAAAAACCAGATGACTGTGAGACACACAGGGTTGGACAAAAGGCCTGGCATCTGCAAAAGGCATGGGAAACACATTGAGAACGGGGTACTAAGAAGGTTAAAGGATTTTTTTTATTCTAAAACATTTGTTATACTTCTGGAGAAACAACCAAACAAAAACCACAAGTCCATTTTTTTTATTTTTTTTTTTTTTGGGAGAAAAACAGTCTAAATAAGTCCTTAAAGGTACCATATCCTTAAAGTTGTACATTTTCATGCACACTTGTTTTATTCTGCTATTTAGTCAGAAGCCGTCTTAATGACATCCTATGAGTTGGGACGTGGCCACTGCAGTTCATGTTAACCTAGCCTTCTACATATCTGTATTACAGCCCCGAATATCGATGCAAATAACCTCTTTAGGGCAGTTTCCTGCTTGTTGGTGCTGTTGTTCTTTTTTTTGTTTGTATGGCTACTAAAGCCACTTTTACAACCATGCAAGAAATACTGGTTTTAGCTGCATTTTTGTTTCAATCACAAACAGACCATAAAACCATCTCAATTAGACACATACCACCATGATGAATCAGGAGCTGAAACATAGCTAGCATTGACCGACAGCGTTTTTTGGGTAAGCATTTCACCACTTACTAGTCAGTAGTGTTTTGGCATACCTACTTGCTTTATTATTCATCAGATTCACAGTCACTTCCCCGCTTAATTACTTAGCGGATTCCAAAACGTGGCTGTTTTTAAAATCTGTCTGGGGTTTCTTTTGCTTTTACATTTGGTTTAGTTACAGTTTAAGTTTTGTATTAGATAAAATGAAGGCGTTGGAAATAGAGAAAGCTATGATCAAATAGTAGAAGCTCAGTAAAAGATTGTTACAATATGAAATAACAGAGATTTCAACAACATAGAAAAACCGAGGTTAATACAGAAAATTGTGTTCAATTAGTGGAGAAATAAACTCTGTGGAAATAAATTGTTTAACCTCTTTCAATAACACCCATTTAAAATGTGCAGTATGTTGTGTTAAAACTAAAGATTAGCTTATTTACAGTTCAACAACGACCTTTAATAGAATAAACCTTTTAAAGAAAACTATAAAGATGATGTATATGCAAAGAATTCAACAGTGCAGTTTTCTGTTTAATGTTCAATGCCGAAGTTTGATGAAACATCTACTGTGGGTTGACTCACAGAGCACACAGAATCCACTCTTTTTTTTGAGCATAAACACGATTCTTTTCAATGTCAAACATGTCTATAATTCAATAAAAGAAAAAAGGAGACAAGCTATAAGCAGAAGATGAGCTACAACTGTTTACCCCAGCAAACGTGTATATTTAAACTAACAAATGAAAAATACTTACGGTAGCATAAAATATGAATTAATCATAGGTCATGTCTGCAGAGGAAGAATATTTTTTTAGTAAGAGGGGTTTGCTAAAAGTGAACACTAACTGTTAATTGTGTTTTGAGCAGAAATACTTTTTTTAAGATAACTTTTATCATTTCATATTCAGTACGAAATAGTAAAGTAAAATATGCTTTTTTTTAGGCTTTATTAACACTGATTCTCTTAAATTATCTTAAAGGATGCTTGAACAGACATTTAATCTGCTGTCTAATAATAATTTGATGTAAAATGCCCTAACGAACAAATTATTAAGTTTATAATAATATATTAATTTTACAATCATTCTAGAACCACTGGTTAGTTTTAGCACATACGTAAACATAAAATAGTATTATGACATTTTCCTACTGTTTACAAAGTAAAAAAATATATAAAAAGGTATAACAATATAATATAATTAAAACAATAATCACACTCCTAAGAGTTATAAGCTTTCACTCCATAGAAAAATAGCCTCAAAATAAAATTTATTTTAAACGATCGGCTTCCCTGCACCACAAAACAGTCCTGAAATAACTATAATAATAATAAAATAGTGCTGTTAAAAGGAACATAAATGTGTTAAACCGTTTTTAAAAATGCTAAAATTTCTGGTGTTTCCCACTGGAGTAGACAGTGGGAAAAATATTACAACTGCCGGGAAAAAATTAACAAAAAACATTTTAATACTTATTTTTAATTACAGCAGAAAGTGTGGGAGTAATATGATAATTGGTTAGTTCCCCTTCCCTGCTACAGATCCATTTTCTGGTCATTCTGAAAAGTCTAACATTTGAAAAGGGGAAAAAAGAACACAGGTTTCATTATAATTTAATGTGTGAAGACTTTAGAGTTTTCCTTTCAATTTCAAACCTACATTTCACAAGGCCTCACTACAACTTATAATAATGTTATTTGGTAGCCTAGACAGGTGTTATTTTATTCTCTTAAAATATTGCATCTACACTTTTAATGAGTTCTTGTTTTGTCACACGTAAAAAAGACAAATGCTATAAAAAACATTGTCATTGCAAAAAGCTTAAAAATAAAAAAAAAACTGTAAGATGTTTATAAAGTAACGTAGGATATCTAAAATGATCTAAAAGGCCATTATGTACTTAAAACCTTCTGAAGGTCTAATATGGGGCTTAATACCATTGAAGATTTTTAAAACGCAATAGAAACCCTGCAAAGGTATAAAGGACTCAGCCAAAATGTCAGCCATTAATGTACATGTCAGTTACCAGTATAGCGTTGCACAATTTCAAAACCATTGTTGCTTCAAAAACCTCTTATTCAATTTTACTCTACCTACAAATTCATTTCCATTTTAAGTGTTTAAGTGTTTTTGACTGCAGAGTACAGAGGAAGACAGCTCTTCCTTAAACACCTGTTCCTGCACACTGCTGGTCAGCAGACAGAAAGATAGAAATTGCACTTCTCTCTTACTCATTTGGTCATGTTCCCAAACACATATGATAGAAACTAAGAGAAACTAAATTATGAAGCTAACAGTTTTAAAACTAAGGCTAAAAGCTGCTTACTGTCAGCAGACTGTAGATTTATATTAATGTATTGAAGTTGGCTGTCCCTATAATATGGGAAAAAATAGCAATACTATAGTTCTATAGTATTACTACATGTACCACGTTTCAGCAGAATATTTTTTACTCTTTAAGTGACTGCTTTTATCATGTTTTACATTTTATCTCAATCTTACAAATAATCTAATTATATATCTTATAGCGGCTGATGCCTATTAGATATTAGCCTTAAATCTGTTCTGAAAAGCTTCTAATATTAACTAACCAGGTGAAGTTATCAAAGAATGATTCTGAAAATACCTGCAAAGCATTTTTTTATCTGGTGCCACCTAAAAATATCTGAATTACGGGGTCAACTTACAGGCACTTGAAATGAGCATTGTGGTTTAGTGTGAATACGGCTCCAACATGTGGTTCATAGCATCGCGGCCAAACAGATCATGTCTTTGTATAAACTTTAAAGTAAACAGGAGAACGAGGTGTTATGTTTCAGGCTGCCATCATCTAAGCAAAGGGCTACATCTTAGTCACTGATTAATGGTGTTTCCTTAACAGGTTATTTACAATATACTATAAAGAGGATTCACAAAGTAACTTCATAACAATGAAGTTGTCAGTTTTCCTTTGTTTTACCACACAATTTGCCTCACGACATTTTTATCACCAGTATCTTTGCATGGAAAATATATAAAACACTTTAGCCTAGTTTGATTCTATCACAGCTCACATTCATTTAGTTAAACCTCAAACAAACATGACCTGTGAAAAGTCTCATGTATCATCGCGTAAGTAACAGAAAGTCATTTGAAATCCTTACAGCCAGGCTTCCCAGACAAATTTTGTAACCAAAACTTAAATTATTTATTTAACATTTCATTCAATGGACAGATTGATCGCAAGCAACAGCAGAAAATCTCAAATAATTCATCAAATCAGCCCAAAAGAATATTTTGTGGTTTCCATATAAACTGCTTCAAAAATTTTCTACAAGTCTTTGTCGGCCCCCTCGTGTTAACTGAGCTATGATGTAGCACAGACGTGTAACATTCACCACTGTTACATCAGAAAACTCAGTAAATTTAAATGTTGGTTTCTCATTCACTTGCTTACATTCCCCTCCTGCATTAACCCTTCATTTTTTTTCATTAAGCTGTTGCAGGACATATACTAAACAAAACTCAGCAAACACACTGACGGCTTCACTGATGGAAGTTAGTAGAGAGCGTAGAGGCCTAATTCCCAAACATATTAATAACAAGCATACAGTTCTGAGAAAAGATAATTGAATTTCTGACCATCAGTTTTTGACCACAGGCTTAATACACTTGGAATATATAGAAAATCAAAGGTTAAAAAATACCAAAAAAAAAAGTTTGTTTTGTTGTGGTTGTGGTGAAATCAATTCCTGGACTTAAATTCTTATTGAGATGCTTTGTCCAAACCGTAATAAAGGCTGTTCTTGGAATAAAAATTCCATTGTGGCTAAATTAAAACAGCTCTGCAAAGAAGACAGGATTAAATATCTTCCATGTTAAATCAACAGATTCAATGCTAGATGCACAGCAGGCTTTGGGTTTTAAGCTGTATTTTTCCACCAAGAGTTTGGGTTTGTTTGAATGGCTGATTTTTAGGTCTTTTTTTTTAAATCTTAATATAAAATTTTGTATGATCTGAAACCTTTGGTAAATAAGCAAAAATAGAACCGTTTATTTTTCATCATACTATTAACGACACCTTTTTGTTGGTCTTTGTAACCAGAAAAAATGGCATGAAAAATTAAACAATTGAAGAAATACTTCATAAAGGATAAAATGAATTCCTCATATAGGAAACAATGAGAGATAAAACAATTATACAGGCCATTAATTATAACATTTGAATGTTAAATAGCATTTTTTTTCTTATTTATTGCTGCTAAGTTAAAATGTTGGAATTAATATTAATATAGAAGCCTGTCAGCAAAAGTGAGGCTAATGTTAAACTTCAAACACTGTTTCTACCGTCCTCCACTTTAAGCCTGTTGCTGTCTTTTTTTAGACTTCTAACACTTTTGCCACCCTGTTTACTTGCTGGCTTTTCATCACTCAAATGTCAAAATGTTCATGGTCAAGTACCCTGACTGCCATGGCTCTTAGAATAGCTTGGCTCTGTTACCAGTTGAAAAACATTATAGCATGTTTTTTGTCTCACAACCTCTTTCCAAATTATGTTTAAGTTCCAGTCAGTCGGCTCTTATCACTACCTTGACCGTGATGACTTTTTAAGGCCTTGATCTCTGATTGCCTTTTCCCATAATCTAATCTCTGCCAGTGTAAGGTTAAGTAATTAGATTCAGTAAAACATTTCAATGCTCCTTCTATATTTAATTAAGTTCAGAATGACCAAATATGTTTTAAAATAAAGGAAAAATTCAAGTAAAAGCATATTTGGAACTTTGCTTACTTTAAAACAAAAATAGTCCTGTACTAAGAAATGTTTGTTAAGTTATGAGTTGCTTATCTAAATTGGTTAAATAAGAACCTGTTTTAAAAGTAAAAAGTAAGATTATGTCCTTGATATATTCTGTTCCTATGGTTTAAAGATCTCAAAAAGTGTTTGTTTTTTCATTTTCTATAGCTGTCTGATCAAAGAGAAGCTCAGCACATGCCCTCTAACACCTGTTACTGGTACATACTGGTCCACTGGCTAAGAAAAATATATTAAATTATTTTAAATATATCAAAAAAATAAGTTGGCTTTCTGGAAATGGTTTCAGTTGTCCAAAATGTCAAGAATTAATGTGTGGAAGCCTTTTACTCTATAATATAGCTCTATCAGGAACAGCATAGTGAGACATAAATATACCCTCTGTTTGAGAAACAATGATGTTTAGTCTTTTTCCCCCCCATAAATGTCTGTTTTGAAATTAGGCAATGTTATTTCATCACAGACATAAGGTTAGTTCGTAAGTAAATGTGTATGCAAAATTCATTACTGTGGATACACTTCATAAACTTGCCTTGCAAGCTCGATTGTCGCGAGATCTAATTTTTCAGTCTCACAACAAAAACATGGGTGACAATGATGACAAAGTCCTGATTGGCTGAAAGCATATTATGGCGGGTCTAGCTGGCATGTGAGCCAATCCGCACAAATTATTGTGCTAAATTTCAACCGGAAAATGGCTGAATGGCAAACATTGGGGATTGATAACGTACAACTCAACTAATTTTTACAAATTTTACAAATATCAATCTGGCTACTTCCAGGTTATACATTTTAAATCTGGTGTCCGAATCTTGCCATATATATCACTAAATATACCTGTGCAGATCCTCTGTAATCTGGGTCATGGCATCCACAAAACAGGAGGCATCAGGACTTTTGCTCAGTTTTCTGATAGGGTTTTGGTACCTCTCCAGGAGTCAATTAGTTCTAGTGGCACCTAGTAGAACAACCTGTAGTTGAAGCACTGATGTGTTATCCACCTGCAGGCCTATCCTTGTAAGTACAAGTCATAGACCAACCTGATATGGGTGAGTCTTTGATTTTCCAGAATTTTTTGAAAAATAAGGTGTTAAAAAAAATTAAGTAAAAGTCTGCACTTGTGCAGTCCTGTTAATTAATGAGAACTGTTCTACATCCACTGCTGCTCCTCGGCACGTCACCGTCCACTTATGTCTTCTCCGTCCTTCACCATCAAAATACAGAGCCAAGCTATTTTTTGCTCTACTCCAATCAGTTGGAAGCATGCCAGGTCAAGATCCACAATTGCAATTGCACCAAACAGGTAAAAGAATATCGAGAAGATCCGGTTTGTCAAATTAAAATATCTTAACTACAGATCGGTAACTACAAATTAGAGGATAATTCTTATATAATCCCCGAAACTAAGAATGTTTAATTAAATCATTAGATGCAAACTATTGGTACTTCAGCATATCAGGAAGCAGATTTCTCATATCAATCAAAATATTTATTTTATACTGAGAGGCTTAAAAGTTTTATCAAATCCAGCCACAACAACTTCCAAGAGCGCAACTCATGACTTCAAAAGAAACTTCTTATCAAAGGCATGGATGAAGATATGCTGAGTTTGTAAGTAGAGGACAACCAGTTTTGTATGATCCTAATTATCCCTGGGTGATTGATGCTGATGGTAAGTGTTTATGATGTCATAATAATTCAAGCATTCACTACTGCAATTTCTGCTCCTGTGAATTAAATAATATCGCACATGTTCTCCTCAAGCTCCAAGGAAGTCAGAGCGGAGCAAGACGGAAGGAATCACAGAGGCTATAGGCATTGCACAGGCAGTCTGGAATGGAGCGGGGCGGTTATGGACGATGTTTAGCAGTTCAACAGTTGAAATTCAACAGTTGTAGCTCTGATGTAGCATAAGAACTGTGTCCTCTCCTGTGTGCGGAGGTCCTACTATATCAGCTGAAGAAGTTGTTATTATTGTGATTACTGCTGCTCTCAGAGTGTCTAATCAGATATTAATCTTCAGTACTTGTCCCAAGTCTCCTTTGTTTTTTTTTGGTGGATAATATCCATCTCAAGTATTTTTGCTATTTATCCATTTCTCTACTACGTAGTGAATTCTAATTATTTGTAGTGTGATAGGAGATATCTACAAAAAAACTAGACAAACATTAAGGATCACAAAAAGATTCTCTGTGTGACCATACTTTTTTGTCAGGTTTTCTCTGTGTGTGCTGCAGTAAGGGTGGGTAATGAAAAGCCTATAGTGTGAGTCACAATGCAGTCACCCTTTAATTGGACTATTGAAACAAATCTCTGTACAGACATGGGAATATACTCAAAGAGTTTGCCACTAGGATGCATCTGTGAATGCATTTTTTGCTAATGTTAAAATCAGAAAAACAACAAAAGTTGCTAATAGAATAATTTACCAATTAATGGTGAATGTGTTCATGTGTTTTACTTGAAAATTCACAGGAAGTTAATGCTAACTTGGGAGATACAAAATTCATTGGTATCAGTGAAAGTCAATCAAAGCTCAAACAAAAGCTATGTCTAACAACAAAAGGAATTCCAGGTAATTAGAAGAGGATGCATTGATTGTTTTAAGGAGAAAGAATGAGTTGTCTACACATTGACTGAAATACAATCTAATTTAAAAAGGCTTTTTTATTAACCAGTTCTTCCCTGTGCAGCACAATCCCACGCGATGAGTCACTCTGTTTTTTAGCATGCCACTGCACATTCAGACAGCTTTACAAGAGAAGAAATGAGACATTGAAAGGACAGAAAGACAGAGAACAGAAAGAGAGGGAAAAAAGCCAGGCTTGGGGGCTTGAAGGGGGGTGGAGCAAAAATGGTGAATCCTGTTAAGTTAGCCGATGGAAATAAATCCCTTCTAAGGTGTTGGTGGGGGATAAAGTGAGCTAAGAGAGTAACCCAGTGAAATTAGTAGTTTAAAAAATAAATTCAAAAAGCCTGCTGAGCCAGGTACACTCTGCTTTACTGACATAACGAATCATAGCAGGATGTCCTGTTCCGTAGGATAGGTCATTAAAGTCCACATCTTGGACAGAAATTAACAGAGATGGATCTTTCAATAAGCCTACAGCCTGTTTACTTGTTTTTGTCTCACTTCTTTTTCCAAGAGTTGGAAATAGAAGATGGTTTAAAGGTTCTATCTGTGCTTTATGTGTGAGTGTGAATGAGGGAAAGTGAAAAAGTACACAGTGTGAGTGTGCATGTGCACTAAATCAATAACCTAACGATGGCTAGGCGAGATGGTGGGGAGGATTACAATGGATCTGGTGTTTACCAAGATCACTATGGCAATCCCTGCTCTCCCTGTCTTTCTGACCTTTCCAGGCGATAAGAACGCTGACTAACATCCGTGAATGTGTATATATATTTCCATAATGTGAAACAGCTTAAAAGAGCTTTGGTTTCAATGAATCAGAGGACAGTGTCTGTTTTCTTTTTTTTCTTTTTGGGGTGGGGATAGCAGATGATAATATAGTCTTTGGGGTGCCAATGAATTTCTTGCTTTGTTGATTAGGGTGTTGGCATGGTGAGAAATTGGAACAAGGGAGGAGAGAAGATAGATTTCAAATAAAAACAACTGGTATTTAGTATGGAATAGATCATTAAAGTTATTTTTTTAGCCTATGTTGGGAGAGTAACCTCTTTTTTTAGTATTGTAGCTTATACTCTCTGGTACACTGATTGTCATTTTAACTGCAACAATGGGTGTTCTTCCCATGTATCTACATGTGTCAAATATTAGGTTGACCTTTGTCAAGACAGGTCAGGTAAAGATTTTGTACAGCTGTGATAAAACAAATGTCTTTCATATAAAAAAAGGCTCTAATTGCAACTTCAAATAACATGGTAACAAAACAACAGGCAAGTTTCAGCTCTGCATCAAAGCCGACATTACTCGTTGACAGCTCTTGAGCACGAAAGCAGATAAACAGCAAAGTGATGAAGAAGAATGTCAGGGCATTGGTGATGACAGGAATAGGAGTGAAGGGGCACCATTGGAAATACATAGGAGGGAGACTGGCATGCAGGAATGTGAATGTATTTGATGAAGGTTTAATACATTGGCACCTTTAGTGGCAGTAACTCAGATTAGGAAGATAATTACTAACGCTGTAGTGGTTTTCATGGTAACCTTTTAGTTTAGGTTTTTTTTCTCAGCTTCTCTGACAGTTGCACAATCTTACTCTAAGATAAACATGCAGGCAAAGCATTAATGTCTTCCTTGCTGGTGTTACATATGTAAGTCATCCAAAGGTCGTGCAATATCTGTACATATAATTTGCAGTGTTTTCTGTTAAAGTTGAGCATAAAAAAAAGATGTACCTTTTATTTATTTTTGTCCATCAATTAAGAAATAAATGAAAAAAGAATCTATCAGGAGACCATAAAGCAATGATTTTTTTAGCTCAATCAGCCCTCACAGATGACCAGATGGTTGGACACAAAAAGTCTGACACTTTACTGATTAGTCAACATATCATACAATCATGACACTGTTAATGAGATAAACAGACTAATTTAACTAGCTACAGTATAAGATAGGACTTTCGAAAAGGATTTAAGGTGAAGTACAAGGATGCAAAAACCTAGTTAAAAGAAAACTATTTTCTATAAACAAGTCGGAGAGAATGTGGGAGTGTTCAGTGCTTTTCAGTAGATAACCAAAAGGCTACACACATTTCTGAAACGTTATGGGTCTTTCATTTAAGCTTTTAATCTATCAATGTTATGGCGCCTGTTGGATTTGGAAATGGACTGCCTTTTAAAAATCTCTGATTAAAACTGAGATGAACCTTCGCTGCATTATATAGACTCATAATCGCATTCTGCTTCTTCTGCTCATTCTGCACACCAGGTAGGGAGGGGGTGGGGGGTGGGGTGGCAACAGTCTCAGCAGACTCTTAATAACCCTCTTAATAACAATTTATCTAAGGATACTCCGTTGTTAAAAATGGGGAACTTTAAGGAACTACACTTTGCCAGGACAATTCAACCATCAGGTGTTACAGCTGCTTTCTAACTCTTTTCAAGTCTTAACACATAATAACTAATGACTGCCATCTGTGTGAAAGGATAACACCTAGGCAATCAGCAGATTAAGTCTTAAGCATGCAGACACATGTATACTGTATACGTGAAATAGATAGGGAGAGGGGAGAACATTATGGAAAAAGAATGGAAACCTTAAATGCAAGACAGATATTGGCTTGGATCTCAAAACTTTCCATTAACTTTTGCATACTTTTAAAGGTAATAATTTTACTTTATGTGTGTGGGTTTGGCAAAATGAGTGTGTGTTTGAGTTTGGATTTGTGTGTGTGTGTCTGTGGCAGTAAGAATATCTTGGCCTGAGTGCTGTAACGCAGGAATTTCCTCCAACTCTGTCGCCAGGGTAAGATGGCTACCATATGCCAGCTATTCGCACAGACACACACACACACACGCAAAGACCACAATCCTTTGAGCACTCAGGTTTGTAATACTGAAGCCAATGTAACATATAAATAAACACACACTGAACTGCATCTTTTCGAGTGGGGGTTTGAAGCTTGAATTTACCAGACACACATTTGCATACAAATGCTCCACGTAAAACTATGTGTTACTGTTGGCAATTAAAATCAGTAAATAGGACAAACTTACAAACTTGATAGACTGTAATGAGCAACCCATAAAATGCAACCAAAAGTATATAAAAGGGAGCAGTATTTTAGTTAGATATCAAATAAATCTATTTTCAAAGGCATGTGTTTGTTAGATAAGCTGCAAGTTGGGTAATATCTGCCCAAAGGTTGAGAAGAAAATAAAAATGTTATAAAATTTTTAGAGAGGGTGCTACGTAGGTTGGGCTCTAGAAAATTTAATTCATGTTCCTAAACCAGGTTAAAACTGTTCTATAGCAAGAATAACACTAGTATTAACCCTTTGAGTATCATTACCAGCAGAGATGCAGCAATCAATTGATCAGATTTGGGAGTAACTTTTCCCAAATGGTGAATGTCAGCCAACATACTGCTATCTACCATCTCCTCTGTAAACATTATGGTCACTAAAACTAAAACTTTCTGCTACACTTTTTTGTTAAGTTGTATAAAAATCAAAAAAGGGTTAGAGACATTTGAATTCAGCACCAAAAATTGTGTCATTTTTATTAAGCTTTCTCAAAGATCTTACACAACAATGGTTTCTTTTGTATGTTTAGTTTATAAAACATATTTAAAAGATATTATTGAATGTATTAATTTTTTCTATAATATATCATAAAAAATTGGTCAGAATCAGAATTAGCAGATCAGATATCCAAGAAAACAGAAGAATCAGTTGGTTTATCTCTAATTAATGGTTTTTCTTACCAGTGTAGGAAAGGCCTTATTTGTGAAAAACAAACAGCGCCGTCTGGTGGACTCAAATACTGGTAAAGAATAAGGAAGCAAGCTTTAATAATTAGTAATAACACAAAAAAAAACTCAATTCAGACACCCTGACCACTCCCGTTAATGAGCCTTAAGCTTTATTTTTCATTTTTCACTTACATAAGGCAACACACTTACATACCAGTAAAATGGGACTGAAGCCTTCATACAAGAAAACCAAATGACCACAAACTAAGTTGCCAAGCAGATGTTCTGCAGTAGAAGCTTCATGATCGCCAAGAAAAAAAAGTCCTTGGGATTTAACAGTGTTCCCATTGTTTCATACTGCCAACAGCTTTTGTGGTACATGAAGTTCCAACACATTACTGTATGCTGCATTGTCAAGCAGAGTACCTTCTATGTTTATATGCACTCAGAGAACAGTGAGGTAAATGCTTTAAAGGTGTAAATTCTAGCTATAATCTAATCAAACATTTCCCAAAAGTATTTGACTTCCTTTCTCCTCACTGTTGGTCTTGAATAGATAAAAATCAAATTTTTGTCCAGCCGGTTTTTCTAAGTTGTACTTGTTTAAAACATGTTAAGCAGATTTATTATCTGACACGTTTTTTTCTCACTGGAAAACATTGTCACACATCTGCCGTACGATGTCGTACATCTTTTCCATTCTGAGAAGCTAAAGTTATTAAGTTTTCCCTAAATTTGGACACCATGGTTAATCATCAAACATGACATTTACCAGAACATAATCCTAGTTGTATTTCTAAAGAAATAATGAATTTATATTTTTAAGCATAAATCCATAATGTTAGAATTGTTTCGTAAATGACATTATTGGAAAAGTATTTTACTATGCTATTTACCTTGCGCTGCAAGTTGGATTGTCGCGAGATCTGAGTTTTGAGTCCACAACAAATCAATCTTGAAAGACTCTTGCTATTACGTCTGTCTCGTAACATGTACTTATATAGCGCCTTTATTCAAGTTAGGAGACTTGACCAAAGCGCCTTACACTACATTCATTCACCCATTCACGCACACACTCACACACTGATGGTGACAAGCTACATTGTAGCCACAGCTGCCCTGGGGCTCACTGACAGAAGCGAGGCTGCCGTACACTGGCGCCACCGGGCCCTCTGACCACCATCAGTAGACAATGCAGGTGAAGTGTCTTGCCCAAGGACACAACGACAATGAAAGTCGGAGTCGGGGCTTGAACCGTCAACCCTTCGATTTCAGGGCAAACTCCTACATCCAACGCCACTGTCGCCCCTAGTTGGGGCAATGAGCAGTGTTTTTTCGTGGTGGGGCATGTAATGTAGGAATGACAACAGTCAGAAGGGACTTGCCGGGGATTCACAAACAAGGCTTTGCTGGAGGACTCATTTGTCAATACCACAGTTGACTCGGTTTTATCTAAAATAGCAACAATTTCTCGTTTAACAAAGGTGCAAGGAGAAGCACTTTATGCATTTTTATTTGGGAAAGATTTCTGTGCTTTTCCAACAGGATATTGACAAAGTTTGATTTATCAGCTTACTCCGCTAGTTGTGAAGACACTCAAGAAGCTGCAGATGAATCTATTGATATAATCGTGTCTACATTACGGGCTCTCATGGACGCCCAAGTTGACAAAGCTATTAAGTCTGAAACGTCATGATTCGTTGCTAAGATTGGCTGAAAGCGTATTATGGAAGGCAGGTACTAGCTGGCAAGTCACCCAATCAGCTCGAAGTATTGTACTAAGAGTCTGTCCTTTTAATGGACAGACTGAACAGCAGCCATCCCGGATTTCAAAATGTAGAACTCGACTCAGTTCTACACATATCAATCTCTCTTTCTCAATTTAAAATGTCTGGAGTAATATTGGGTTCCAGGCCTATAGAGTAGCCCAAACAAAAGCCTTCTTATGGCTTAGAAAACATGCAAAACCTATCCCTAATATGTGCTTCTAATTTTGGGGGGTTGGATTTTTAACATTGGTTTTTCTTCCAATATTTACAAAATAAGAATGACACAATGACAACAAACGTTACACAAATCTCAATTTAAACAAAAATAAAAAACATTAAAACAGCAATCAGAAAAAAATTAAAGAGCATAGTGGACAAAGGGAGTGGCAATGCATTTAAAAAAAAGTATGGCTGCTGCATGTGCTAATGAATCAGTGATTAAATGTGCTTATAGTTTAACTATAAATCAGCCAAAAATCAACAGATTTTTAGGATGCAAAGCAGTTTGATAGCAATGTGTAATATATCTATAAAAAACATGGTCATTAGCTTTTAAATCAAATGTTGGGGTTAATGCAAAACACAAAGCTGATTTAGCATCACCTATCACCAAATATACATGATATGAAAGAAACTAGGTTTATCACTAAAAGACATTGAAAACATAAATCACCTCAAGGCGTGATCCTCCTTTAACCTTTATCTCTGCTTTTAAAAAAGAATAATTGTTTGAAGTTCATCCAGCTGGAGTCAGCTGGCAGTATTAGACATTTACCGTAAACCTCAACATTCTTAGAACTGCGGTTTGGAAAATACCACAGCCATGGCGTATCAGTTGTCAAGAGATTACCAGCCATATCCACATTGACCTAAAAGTCAGGGTATCAACTTCTGCTCTAATAAATCACAACCTCCCCAACAGTATATATTAGCATGAATTGACTTTCTGTCTCCTGGTATTGTGAGGTTTGTTTATGCTACTTTCTCAGAGTGTGAAACGTAGCAGAACACTTTGACTCAGTGCAGTTTCTAGCCAAAAGGAAGATGATGGTCCAATACACATCTGCACAGTGTGAGCCAATGACAGGGTCTTTAAACATACCCCCATTACACCCCACATCTGCCTTCTGTTATGCAAAAAAGTTTTGCACACACAAAGGCACTTTACAAAGTCCTTTGTGATAACCATAATCAACAATGGTAACTAAAAATCTGAATTATAAAACCCCTTTTGTTTCAATTGACAATGGTATGAGTCTTAAACATATAAAACTGTAAAAAAGAAAACAAAAAAAACTGTTGTTTAACATTGTGTAATTGTATTGGGTAGCTATATTGCTTGTTAATCATGGCTTTTGTGAATCTCAACTCAAACACAGGCATATTAAACAGCTCTGCCCGTTTTGCTTTGCCAAACTCCTGACAATCTGCTGGGTAAGATGTGAGATTCTGAATCTTTCTGTATGCCTGTGCCTGTGTGTGCATACTAGCACCATAGACTGGCGCCTCTCTACTTCTGGAAGCAATTATAAAGACATAAAGCAGATAGCTGAAGATTGCTGTTTTATCCAACATTGAGAAGCTTGCATGTGCATAAACATATAAACACAATATAATAAACTTTTCTGTTCCTACTTGAGAAAAATAAGGTTTTGCTTCCCCTGACACTATATTATTAGTATAAAAAAGTAATGACAGAAGCTTTTGAAGGTATCAAAACAAAAATGAGCTCAGTCTAAGTCCTGACATGTCAGATGCCAACATATTTTCAAGATGCTTTACTAAACTGCAAAACATTTCTGTGGTTTTCCAATTATCAAACAAGACTTAAAAACAAAAAAGTAAACGAAATGCCCAACTCTGACATTTTCCTAATTGTAATTAAGATTGTTTGAGAACAATGATTATGTTAAATAACTCTTTTTTTTTGTTTTTCTAATTCTAAAAGCATATTTAACGGCTGTAGTAAAGTGCTACAGCATCGATTCTAAATTTTGGGGACTTTTTTTCCAGCGTGTGCCACATACTGGGACTTTTAAAACTCCCAAATTTCTAAGAAACTTTAAAAACAGTTAAAGCACAAAACAAAACAATGTTCAAACTACACTGCATATGATGAGGTCCAAAATGTACAGGAGCATCTGCATTATAAACAAATGAAAGACAAATGGTACGAAAGAGAAGTTGAACAAATTTACATTAGCGGGTTAACTTTGAAAGCCCCAATGACAAGGATTGAACAGTTTTTTTTTTTTTTTAAGTTATTTATGATCCATCATATTATCGCTGTTTTTTACTACTTTGTTACGTAGTGGGTGTAATAGTGGGGGAACCATGGGAGAGACTGCAGAGAAACCCAGACATTTCTTGAGCAAATAGTTTTGCTTAGCTTTTATCAAAAAAATTTTTTATACATTTAAATATGTTATTATGATTTTTTTTTACAGAAATAGGGTACCTGAGGGTATCCGTATAAAACGTACATCTATGGTTAGAAGAAAAAAAAACATTATTTCATGATTGTGGGCACGTGTATAAATGAACAAAATCATAGAGTTACAGCATTAATGAAACTTAATTACATTTTCTTACTCATTAACTACATCTTTAAAAATAAATTGATTCAAGAATATCCAGATAACAGTATTTCTTAAAGCAATGAGGCAAACCCTCTTACTTTAGCCAATTCAAAGCTGTTAATCTTTGAGCACAGCGCACACTGGAAGTAAGCCTGAGGCAATGTTCTTTTCTGCCTGTCGTATTATAAGGGGCTGTGTGTACACTTGGTGTTCAGGGGTGGGGTCGCACTTTATTATTTATGGGTCCATGCGGCCTAGGTTTAAAATGGGGTTAATTGCGGGTAACTGGCCGGGTCTTGGTCCTGAAATCTACGGATGCGGGCGGTTAGCTTTGTAAAATCAGACCCGTGCAGGTCTCTGGCCTAGGTTGGGTTTTCTTTGCAATTTCACTGCTGTAATTTCACTTTCCCAAGGCCTTACTAGCCTGGAGACTAGTTGCCTGATCAGAGGCAGGACATTAATTTTTCCTACTGACTAACCTACTGTATCCTACTGTAGGGACAAATTGACGCCATTTTTTAAATACGTACAGTACCTGAATTGCACACTGGAAGTTGGGTTGACAAACAACTTTACTAATATAACACATTTGAGTAAAAATAAGGGGAAAAAATGGAAAAGAAACATAATAGGAAAGGTATATTGCAGTGGCATAAAGGAAATTAAATAATTGATAAACAAATAATTACAGATGATAAACTAATAACTTAAATAATAAGATGATTACGAAAATGAATGATTGATAAGAAAATAAAGTTGGACTGTAAACTTAACTTATAATCAGGGTCGCAAGTTAGCCATTAAAGACTTAATCTAAAGTTGACTGAGCTTTACAACTAACCGTTAATTGATAAGCTTCATGTCATAAAAATAAAAACCTCAGTTTCTTGTATCGAGAGGATTGTTCCATTAACACAAGGGCCTAACTATGATTTTACAATAAAGGGAATCTAGCTTCAGCATTTCATAAAGCTCCAAAATAAGAAATAATTTTATAATCACACGGGGTTAGCGCCACGATGGGTGTGGTTACTGATTCGCAATACTGTTTTTCATTTCACATGAATGAGGAGAGAGTCTCAAGACTGACACTAGGGTCAAAGAAAGTTGCAAGTGTGGTTTTTTCAAATAAAGCAAGTAGACAGAGTTAAGAGACCTTCCAGTCGTCTCACAGGGACTTAAGCCCTGGACACAACAAACACGTTACGACAGAAAATGGTGTTATATGTATGGATATTCCAATCTATATTGATATCGGAATTCATTCCGATTTTAGCCAATAAACAAATATCGGAATATTTGGACCTGCATCAAAATCTCTGATATAAGCAAGCTGATAGAAACACTCTGCTTCTGCTTAAAGTTGTGTTAATACCAGCTGTTGTTGACTTTTCTTCTCTGTTTGAGTAAAATCAATTAATAGAGCTTCTCTAAATTTCCAAATTGCAAAAAGGGCAATAAAAGTATGTGTAACGTGTGCTCATATTCCATAAGATCAATAGTTGCATTGGTCAATACTCAAAGCAGCAACATCCGTATTATGTATCCCACAGCCTTTATTGTTGTGTCTCTTTTCCTTTAAAAGTAGTTTAGATATTTTTTTAATGTTTGTTTAAATATTTTATCTCTTTTGATTTAATAACCGACTGTACCAGCTGGCCATGCAGTGGGGCTTTGCTGTTTTTTTGTTATGTTTTTTTCAGACAAATGTGGGAAATTGTTTCAATTTGAGGGCAATGGGACAGAGGTGCAAAAAAAAATGCACAGATCAGGATCTGCTCAGCCTGCATAGAAGGAGCCTCTCCAGACACACACTGCAGTCAGTGTGACATGGAAAACAAAAACTGCATCGGAGATTAAAAAGCAACCGGTGTGACTTGGGCTTTAAAACAGGATTTGGTAAAAATGTTACTTAGTACTAGGGCTGCAACAACGAATCGATAAAATCGATAAAAATCGACTTTTAAAAGCGTTGGCAACGAATTTCATCATCGATTAGTTGTGTCGCGCGATTAATGCGTCATCCGCCGCCGATGTCATCACTGCCACTTGACTGAAACGGGGGAAGAAAAAAAATTACGGCACAGCGTGCCAGCGCCGCAGGTGCGCAGTGTTGCCAACTCAGCGACTTTTCAGACCCCTCCAGCGACTATTTTTCAAAAAAGCGACTAGCGACAAATCTGGCGACTTTTTACGGTGTCACTGGCGGCTTTTGGAGACTTACGTGAAAGCATGTATCGTTCCTAATCTTGTCCTCCAGCGGCAGCTGCTGCCATGAGGCGCCTAACCCCTCCCCACCCCGTTCTCCCGCAGGAGTCCCTCTCAGCGCTGCTGTCAGAGCCGCAGGATGTTTACCCTCAGCGTCCGGACCGCAAATGAAGCGCGCATGCGCCGGGACTGACGCCGCAAATTGATCACAATAATTAAAATAGCCTTTATAGATAAATTAACTTGCAAATTATGACGGCAAGGCTTTTAAAGTTTAAATCTTCCGGCAAAGATAAAGTAAAGAAGATCCTGCAATTTATGGAAGTAAAGCAGAATAAAATCCAGCAACATCAGTAATATGTCAATTAATTATATGCCACATTCCCATGTAAATATCTGTCTTTGGAGGATGTGTTTTTTTAGCACCCCTAGTTCTCTCATTTTTATTCCAAATACAATTTATAATTTGAATCACAGGGCTATTTTTATCTCTATGGTTCAGTATTTTCTCAAGTAGCAACTTTAACTGCTATACTTTCCTGTCTTAAAAAGCAGAACTCTTCTAGTCTAAAAAAACCTCATTTGTTGAAATGGGGGGACGTATTGTTTGACCCCCTTAGGGGCTTTTAAAAACAAAAATTCCTGTCTTTTTTTGCGCTATATAAAACAAAGTAGCCTATATTTTGTGGATGTACAGCTACATTTCTCAAGTAAGTTTGCGTAGTTTTAACACAAACATTTATTTTTCATATTGCACCAGTACAGTTAATGAGCAACCTGTACTTGTGTGCTTGTTTGTTCTGTCTAAAATGTTTATTTTGGAATAAAGAGGTTAATATAAAAAATATTTTTTGTCCAATTCATCGATTAATTGAAAAAATAATCGGCCGATTCATCGATTTTTAAAATAATCGTTAGTTGCAGCCCTACTTAGTACTAATATAAAGCAAGAGTGTTGTAGAGATTTGCTTAATGAGAGATTTGTTATATTTACTGATATTTCAATCTGAGCAAGAGTGAAATCTATTACCGAACTTGTAGATAACATTTTCTTGGTTTGCTAATTCACGATATAGTACAAACCCAAGATGGAATTATAATGCAAGGGCGTTCACGATTACATTTGACTAAAATGTTTTCTAAAATATAAAAAAATATGTATATGTATTGGAAAATAGCACCAAAGTTTGTTTGTCTTCATGATGTTAATTTCAACGAAGCCTGATTTATGTGTGCTTTACTTTGACTACCAGATGACCTTTACACTACTAACAGAAATCTCTCACCATGTGCCCAGCAGGAAGGAAACATTACAAATACACATCCAAATTACATAAACATGTTTGGGGATACATACACACACATACACACCCACCCACACACACACACTCCGACACGTGACATAGTGAGCTCTCTCTTGCTACCACCCACACATACTTTCAATGCCCCACACCCCCACACACACAAATACTCTTTTGCACGACCCCTGTTTTCTAGAACCGTGAGTCATCCTGCTGGGAACTCCATGCCTTCCCCATTACTACCGACTTGATGGCTGACTGTCCTAACATGTTAGGGAAGACAGGTAGAGAGTTCCGCTGCTGATAGAGATACAAATATGGAAACAGGTAAAAAGAAGAATAAAAGACTAAGGAGGAAAAGATGTAACCAATGAGAAAAATTGGAATAAAGCATAAAGACTGGAAAGAGAGGAAGATACTGGGCTGAGTTTCACTGTATTACATTTCAAGAATTTAGATGTACACCAGAGAACGACACCCTGGTTTCCATTGGTGGCTAAGGTTGCATTTAAATATGTGACAAAAGAGCAGCCTGGGGGATGGAAAATGTATCTTCTTTTATTTAATAATGTCTCAAATAAGATTGACCACTTCTCCTCTTGAATTACATGCAACATTAGCTACAGTGGCAGCCTCTCGGAGTGCAATGCACACTCACTGCGCTTTGCTTTCTTTTCTGATTTTGAAAATATTAGTACAACTGGGCTTTGCAAAGAAATATACACCAAGCAAGTAAAACTAAAAGTGAAAAGGATACAAAGAGAAAATAAACAGAAGAGAGTTTCTCTTTCTTAATTACTACCTGATGACTGCAATCTCAAAAATGAAGATGGAATAGAGATAACAAACAGGAATCCAAGACAGATGGTGGTATAGACTTACTCTAAAGTTATCCATGATTCCACATTTATTTCTAGTAGCAGCAGTTCTTCTGTCTAGTACTTGATTGAACAGAGCCTAAATGTCACACAAATAGCACAGGTGGTTTGTAGCTCAAATCTATAGTACGTTATTTACAATTTATATTAAATACAGAGAAAAATCTGACAACGAGCGATGTTGCACTCTGAAACTTATCAAAGTCAGCTATATGGAAATACTTTGGCTATTTCAAAAGAAGGGATGGCAACGGCTTGAATTAAGAAAGCATTGGGGCAGCGAGAGGATACAATTAATGAGAGCAGCAGGAGTTTTGGCTATTTGCTAAATTTAAGTTAAAGTTAATGCCTTCATAAAATGAACAAGATATGCCTAGCAGAAGGCATTCCAGACACAAATATTACTGAGGCAAACAAACTGGCTGAGCTGGTCATGTAGTTAATCGGAGTATGTCAGAGCTGTTGGATTTGATTAGTTGTAAGTAAAAGGCAAAAGTACAGAAACCCTCCAAAGCTGTAGCCATGCATTTTGGCTACACTCGTTCATATTTCTAATTTCTGTAGATTCTTTATGCATGTAACGATAAATCAAATGCACAAAAACTTCATGTTAACAACAACTTTGAATAAAAACTATAAAAACTGAAGTGACACTTGCAGGATACTCTGATTTAGCTATGAAAGCAGAGGAAATAATTATATACATTGAAATTAAGCTATGACAAATCTCGGATGTTTATTGATTAAATGTAGAATCTATTAAACGGTTAGAGAATAAATGGCATCAAAGGGTTAAGAGGTATGTCTCAAAATGAAGGAATTCTCCTTGCATCTCTCACCAAACACATCAATAACCCCCTAATGAATTTCTCAGCCAACTCCATCACATCTTCGACTGATAGTCAGAGAGAAATTTACTAAAAAATATCAGTAAAAAAAGCAATAAACACACAAACAAGCTAATTAAGAAGCATAACTGGGCAGCACGACTTACGTCACATTTTTTTACGAACACAGCATTCAGTAAGCAAGTAAGACGTGACCAGGCGTAAGTCTAGAAAAGCTGTATACAGCAGTATGCTTTAAACGTTATCTTTTTAGCTTTCTATTTTTCCCTACAAACAGTAGTTTTTTTTAGCCATTTTTTTAAGCTACGGTGTGTAATTTTCAGCGACATCTAACGTCCAGACTGCAGACCGCAGCAACATGAACATCTCCCCCCCACCGCTTCTCCCCCCCAACAGTACGGCGAGCGTTACGGGACAAAATGTCTTCCACGACGTCCGCATCACCTACCTTCTCAAGTGATGAGGTTTGTTTACATAGATAATTTTACAGATAGTATTTCATTAGTCTGTGTGTTCAGTACCGTCTCAGTTCATCTCTCTCAACTTGCCGTAGTTGCTTTCGAGCGTAATGGGCGATCTCGCAATCGCTAGTTTGTTGGCTCTGCGCTGCCGTAGCGCAAAGATATCTGCCTCCATGGCTGCGAGACCTGCTCCTATGTAATTATAAATAACGAATTCTAAGGCAACACAAATATTAAGATTAAGAGGCTGAGCTCATAGATAATGATAAATAACATAGTTATGTATTATATATTACATTTCTGACTGTATATCCCTGTAATTATTACACACTGTAGCTTTAATATATCATATTGCGCTATATAAAACCAAAATGTGTTCTTATAATACCAAACCTACTAGTCAAAAGCAGTAGTCTTTCAACAAGTAGGCTGAAATATTATATGGTCCTAAGGCTTCATGTGGGTTTACCCTTCCCATTCTGCTCCAGTCAGCTGTGCACAGTCTCAACACCTGCTCGTTATCTTCCCTTGTCTGTTAAACACAAGACGGTGTCCATGACATGTCCACAGAGCGAGCACAGGCAAACTCTTTTTAAATTATTTAAACACAAACGATGTATCTGTGTCGTAGCTTATGCATTCGTTTGAAAATGTAAATCCCCTTGCGCAGTTTTTCCTTGTTTAATATACAGTATTTGGATAGTATTCAAAATAAATCAAGTTTGGTTTCTTTTTTGTTGTTGTTGTTGTTTTTTCTGCAAACGGGTGTGCACCAGAGTGGGACAAAATGTTCTCAGGATAAAGAATCACAGTCTAAACTACCCTCACAGACTCCACACCCGACAAAATCAAAATAAAGTAGGAAGCCTAATATAGTCACATAGTTTAGGCACTATGGAATTGAAGGAGACTAAGGCGAATAGAACCCCAACATTTTTGACATACAAAAAAAAAAAAAAAAAAAACCTAAAACAAAAACCTAACAGAGGTGACTCATAAGAACTAGATATATAGCGCAAGTTATGATAGTTTTCTCGTCAACAAATAGCCAATTAGGAGACAATCCCTCATCAGACTGCGTGCATCTCTGCACATTGCTGCCTTCACAAGCTGCAGCTTATTCAAGCAGCTTGCATGAGATGGCACAGGAGATAGAAGGGGTGATTTACAGCACACCGCCATGATTTCGTTTTAAAGTTTGTTGACTTTAAGACGATTGGTGCTTGTTTGTGTATGTGCACACAAGTTTGTTTTCATGTGTGTGTGCTGATGGGATCTAAGACAAAGATTAAAAGGGCTGTTCAAGATCAAAAGCAGCAGCAGATGGAGGGTGGAGTTTAACCAGAGAACCCTCTACATGACCACACTAGTTTGAGGTATTAATCTGAAACGTGAGTTAGTCCAGGCAAATCTACAGACCTTATACCTCAATTAGAAGGAAATGTGTCTTTATAACTGCAAGGATGAGTGAACATTTATTTTTTACCCTTTTATACCATAAAAATACATACATTTATTTTTTATCGAAGCCAAATGGGGTTGCAGTTGGAGTTTCTTTTTAAATGTAAGACTTACTAAGGTACCAATGCTCACCTTTATCTAACCCTTAACACAAATGTTGACTCAAGGAAAAGACTATTTGAAAATCATTCAGCTAAATAGGGCCCATATGGTCAGGAAATACATTTATCATCAAACAAAGAAAGGGACCTTCTATATTGGGGATATTTGGTCATAACTAAGATTGATTAACAAAACAAATCACAGTATATAAAATGTTCTTTCAAAATATACAATACAATTTACTGTAGCCAGATTAGCAAAGAGCTTTAATAAATTTGTATTTAAATTGTACTTGTTGAGTTTTTCTACATAGGACGAAAATGCATTTTATCCTGTATTATTTTTTACTACCGACTAAAACCATCTTTAATCAGATGTTTTGAAGGTTGTAGTAAAGATTCTTTTCTCAAGTCGCCATGCCAACTGCATTTATTTCAATCACTGTTGTTGAAATGATTTAGTGTCAAAACAACTGTTTGACAAACTGCAAGCAACCTTAACATCTGCTGCATTTTTGTTTTTTGTTTTTTTTTAGCTGAAAAAGAAGTCTACCAAAATGCTCTCAACTCCACATACAAAGGCCTCTATACATCCAGCCAACAATGCTGCTGCTGCTGGTTATCCACATCTGTTTGGAGTAAAGCGGCGTACTTTCAGCCATCTTTGATGAACTGTAAGTTTGGAAAGTCTTACAAAGTAAGACTGAGAGAATATTAAAACCAAATGTATAGGAAAAAAATTCAACATGTGCATCAACTATTCATGAGTAATAAAAAATCTGTACTTAATATTTTACTACGGAGAAATACTGGAATTTCATCTTGGGAATGATATTTAAGAAACTGCTATTTTTAGTATTACTGTGGTGTTACAAATGAAGACAGAAGAGACACAGAGATGTAGGGGGCTATTTTTGAGAAATCCTTTTTCTGTGACATGTTGAACCATGTCTCTGTTTCATGCTGGCTATGAGATCAGATATCTTAAAGGCTTAACAGAGTACAGTAAAGTTGCTCTGTTCTGTTCTCTTCCCCTTTTGGCTCGTTTCAACTCTAATCTCCACAGGTGGTTCCATTACAACTGAGTACTACGGTGGTGTGGATGGAGTCATAGTAAAGAGGCCCAACAATCCATATGTGACAGAAAAAAGGCAACAATGGCAACTTTCTGCAACGGTTTATGGGTTTTAATCTGACATGTAGTAAAAGAAGAAAAGCTGTGATGGAAGGACAAAGCTTTAAAGCAAATAGAGGGAAGCCATGGACCAGTATCAAACACAAATACAAGCTGGACAACACATAATGAAGCTTATGAGATGTTGAGGGAAAAAAATGACTGAATGGTAGTTTTAAAAATGTGTATTTTAGTGTTTTCGTAAAGAAAAACAACAAAAGCGATTATCAGAACCTTGCAACTATTTGGATTAGATTGGTATGGGATGCAACAATCCGATACCTGGATATGACATCAGTTCCAATATTGGCCAAAATAGCTGGATAGGAGATCACTTTTTTCTAAATATTTTTATATAAAGGCTAAAGCCTTTACTTACCGTACATGGCCTCCATTCAGTGGTTCAATCAGATTAGTGTCAGATATCGGCCAATACGCTGGTTTATTTTTTTTTATATTTTGGATCAGAGCCGTTCTCATTTCTTTTTCCATTCAACAGAAGAAAGAGCATGAAGAATCTGTCTTGAATGCATCTGAATATTAATATGATTTAGGTCACACTTGGTACTTAACATGGTAAAATGGTGCAAGAAAATCATTTCATATCTGGTTTAGAGAGGAGAGAAAAAGCATTGTTGTGATGATGCAGAAAAACACAGCTTAAATAGTTAAGTTTCAACTTTTTTTTTTTACACCTGGAAGGTCGGAGAATAAAGAGTGTGCCCACACATCACAAACATCATAATCAAACCTGAGCTGAGTCATCTGAAATATATCACACTGCACCAAGTTACCAACGCACCACATCACAGCTATGTTCTTATATGACCTATGTTTAAAAGCAATTATTAAACTATTGGAAAGTTTTGATCAAATACAGTTAGCAAAAACTGGAAAACATATTTTGCAACTTTCCTTATTTTTTACCTTTAAAAAACCAAAACACATCACTTAGCAACAATTCTCTTCACATTTACAGCTGTAATGGAAGAAGAGCTCTACAACAAAGCAACGCCAGTGAAGCCATAACTTTATTTTCATTTCTTTCTGTCACATGTTTGCCAAATCAGATATGATCACCATGCTCGATAACATCCATTTATCTTTCTTTAAGTCTGCTAATGCTCCATGAAGACAACAAACATAGTCGCAGCTACAAGAGACAGAAGGTGAGGAGAGTAGATGGATGCATAACACTGGGAGGGAACAGAGACAAGAACAATGGCGATGTAGAAAATGTAGAAAGACAAAATCAAACAGGACAGTAACAAATAAGGAAACATGGGGAAATACAACTGAAGTAGACTTTACAGCTAACTATTATAGAAAAACTGATTTATTGCACACTGTATCTTACATATAGCCCATATTTGGCACAGTAAGACATGGTAGCTTTATCCAACTGACTGTCACATAATTTAAACAGACAGGTCCATCAAATATATATCAGCATCAGAGTGAAAATAGTCACTTCCTCACTAAAAGGACACATGAAGGTAATGTGGTTATTTCCCAATGAACTGCAGTACTGTCTTCAACTTTAGGGACTAAAAAGGAAAGATTGTGAAACAAAAATCAAACTGAAGTGTGTGGAAAATTACAACCTATTTCATTATTACTATATTTTTCTAATATTCTACTATATTCTACTAATATCAACAGGTTAAACAAGTTTGGGGTCTTTTCAAAGATCTGCAAAAGTCCTCCACTATACATTTGACACCCACTTCCTTATTTTCACTGTCAGAGCAAATCTTGCAAAGAAGTGCACAAACCATGAATTGAAAATTTCAACATTACTAATATTTCAATAGAAATATATATATTTGATGTCATGGTTTAAAATCATACATCAAGCTCTTTAAACAAAGATTAGTTTTCAACACAAGTTTATAAAATTTCTATTAACTACTTAGTCTTAGGTGATGTAAAATCAGAGGCTTTAATACTCCATAATAACCAAAAAAAAATGGACATCAAACTGTAGTGTAAATATCTGATGTGGCTACAGGAAATGCTAAAGGTAAATAAAAATTCCAGCTTTGTAGTTTCCACCATCTCCATCCTGTCTCTGAAAATATACTTGACTGATGATCTAAAGAAAGAAATCTGCTCAGAAGTCAGAAAACAAATTAAAATCTCTGAAATGACAGCAAGACCACATACAGCGGTGCAACCTCCAAAAAACAGTCTGTGTTTTGCCAGAATGCTTTGAAAAAATCTTGTGTTTATTTCAAGCTGGTCTGGTTCATAAGATCAGGTAAAATTCAACCACAGCATAATCAATAAAAAGAAAACTGTTTACCAAGTTTAAATAATCTGTCTAGTTCTATTTTCAAAGTCAACACAGCTTGAATATGATATTCTTAGATTGGTTCAAAAGACATGCATAAAGCATGAACAGGAAATCTTTTCACAAGCTTGGGAAAGGGAATTTTAAACAGTTCAGGGCAGTGGCTATACACAGAAATTCACAGAAGCCATTTTTGTTTGCTTAGGTGATAAGAAAAGCAAGACCAGTCTGGATTTAACAGTTATCTGTCTGTAATCTTAAAAAAAAAACATCCATAGTCGAGGTCAGTCAAGTAATCATACAAAACATTTGCATTAACAGGAAGTAAAAACACAGGCAATCGTTTTTTTCCAAAGAGGAAATCTTCCTTCATTCACGTTAAGCATTAAGCCACATAGACATAATAAACAGGCTTTCTGCAAGTTCTAGAAAGTTCATCTTTCTAATGTTACCTAACTGCAATGACTTTTACACAGCAGCCTATTATTTTACCCAACCAGTGAAAACTCGGATCTCCAAGCCAGACCTCCAGGAGGAAGTTGCAAGTAAATAAAATAATGCATATAACTCAACATAATTCAGTTTTAATTCACAAAAAAAATATTATTTGGTATTAAGCCTGGCGAAAAAAGAAAAAAAAGTTAAAACTGTTACCGTTTCAGTCAGTGGTGTTACATAAGTCTGGCATATGGGTTAAGATAACTGTCAATAAAAACGCTGGTATTTGTTCGTAGTTATCAGCCCATATGTGACATTAGATGTTACATTTGTGAAAGAACATGTTTAGAATTTATGAATTCAAGTTGCACATTTACATTTTGCAGCTGACTTCAACACAAGAACAAATCACAGATGTATAAATATAAATCTACAACCCCTATTAAAGCTGTTGAAATCCTTACCAGCTGGAGGTGGTAGTGCACCTAAAAGTTAGATCCACCTGCCACCTTTAAACAAGAAGAGTAAGAGGAAAGCAAAAGCATCGATGGATGTCACTACCCAATCCGTCCCGGAAGAACGACCCGTTCTGCGCATGCACAAATATATTTAAAATATACATCCGGATGTCCATAAATAATGTCATTATGGTACTAAAAATGCTTATTTCTATCCTTATCTCACTAAAGAATGCTAATAAACATTTTTAAAAAATGTTTTATGACTTTTTTAAGACAGTTTTTATGCTTTTTACATTTTCTTCGTTAAACTGCTTCTATGACGTCATCATCAGACATGCTCAGAGCAGTCCGGCAAGATATGATTAAACATATTTATCTGCATTTTAGTTGTTTCTTTCTTTAGATTACGCACTATATAGCATACAAAAACATAAAACTAAAAAAGATAGATTTATTTTGAAATCCAAAGCCGAAAAATTTAGCCACCGGAAGTAGCGTAGAATCCATTTCCGGTGCAGGACGGGTGATTAAACAGAAAGGATTTTAAGGCATTTATTTTCTCAGGAAATATTAATAACCTTTAACTGATTATATTTTAGTACGTTTACTGTTTTTGGGGAGGGAAAACGTCATTTAGGTATTTTTAACAAAATAAAATCGAAGACGACCTGAACAGCACGTGTTGAAAACATTTAAGAAAAAAAATATTTAATTAATATTTTTTTTTGTCTTCTATTTGATATTCATTTAATGGTGGTTGGCGAACAACCATAAGCTGACAACAAGGAACAAATACAAAATTATGACTTATTCACAGTAATGCTGGACTGTTATTCAATATGAATATAACTCACAGTAAAATGTTATCCAATAATGGTGATATGACAATTGAGCACATTTTCAGTAGTTCAATATATACACTTCAGACTTTGGTTACGGCCTTTGTGACAACAGAAAGAGCAGCAGCACATTGGCTATAAGAGCGATGACGTACTCCACAGACAGGGAGACTATGCTCTGCAGCAGTAGGCTGTGCTGCTGGTGCTTCAATAAGATAAGTTTTAGCTAAAAAATGAACACGCTGGATAATGTGACCAAACGTCCCTGTTTTGTATTAGCTGTGGAGGGCAAAAGCCGTCCCTAAAAATATCTCTGACTTCAGCGTTTGATGATTGAATAATAGATGTGTGGAAAGCATACTGCTCATAAAGCAACAACTGGTCGCACTGCTTAAATTTAGTTGTAATAGAGGAGCTGAGAGCAGCCTAAGGGGAAGGCGCGAGCCTGTCATCGTCATCCTGTGATATTATGTGAAATTAATTGGGTTGACTGAGCTGAGAAAAAGTTTTGATTCAAAGGTGACTAATGTTGGCGACACTCCCTGTACCCACGTCAATTAAAAAATAAATAAACAGGATCTGTTTTGTTTTTCTCAAAGAGGAGAAGTACAAAATAAACCCACATTCTACCAACAAACAGAAAACCATAAATCAAGATAAGAGCAGGGGGTATGACAGAGCGAAAGGAGATGATTTTGGAGTGAACTGGGGAGCTTTAGATTGTATTTCAAATTTATATTCATTTAAAAAATGCCAAAAGGGCAAATCAACCTGTAATGAAATGCTCCAAGTTGCTACTAGTGAAAAAGGAGCATACAACACTGGGGGCCGAAACATTTAATCGGATTAATAATGATAATAATAACCGTCAACTAATTTAGTAATCGATTAATGTTTAACTGGACTATAGAGACTCTAAAACAGGCCTTTAGCTGACAGAGCAACCCACTTAGAACAGCAATTATACCAAAATTGTATAAAGATTTTGCATTTAAAATAAAAGAAAAACATTTTCATAAGGCAACATGCTCTATCCAGAACTCATCCAGTGGAAAAGATTTAGTTTCACCTGGTTTAATTTTCTAAAGCATCTTCTTTAAGGAACCTTTAGCGATTCATCAAATAATCGAAAAATTATCAATTCATTAATCAATTTGCAAACTAATCATTAGTTGCAGCCCTATACAACACCATCAACAAAACACAACAAAGACTGTTTGCACTTTGAATCAGTCCTGTTATAGGACTTTTTGTCTAGATTTGTGGGCTTTGGTGACATTACTGTAGGCTGAGGAACACTGAAGTGAAAAAGTACCACATGTATCACCACTAACCATACACAGCATATCATTTCTTTGAATAATAAATCATTGACTGGTCCTTTTAATGCAATCAAGGTACCCAAAAGTTTTGACTGCAAAGAAAGTTGCACCTTCATATGATTTTTGTTGTCAACAGAACTTTTAATAAAGTATCAGCCCATACTCAAACCCAGTTTGAGGTTGTCTTTTTAAGCTTAAAAATGCCTAAAACATGTTATCATAGAAGCAAACTTGCAAACTCATAGGAAGCTCTAATTAAAAGCAGCCTAGAAAACTCTGATGTCACCTGAGCCTGTGCCTTATAAAGCTATGGGAAATTTAAAAATCTAAAATTGGAAGCGGTCAACAAACCGGGATAGACAAAAATAACAAAGATGCTTTAGTTTAAATCAATGCATAAGTTAACAGGGATTCTGTAAAGTTTAGAGAGGAGAGGAAACTCTATGAGCAGCAGCACAGAGAAATACAGACCCCATTTTAGGCCCCTTTAAGTTGGTTTAATATCAAGGGCTGGCTCTTTTGTTTCTCCATCTCTCACATACACACAAAGTGGAGTATGGCCTCAGACCTGGCAAGCTGCTCTCAACTTCTTGGAGCAGATTTCTCTCTAATTTGGAGTTGATTGCTGTGGGCCCTCTGTGAGTGACTAGTGAAATATGAGCGTTGAGCGAATATGGAGGCTTGGACTTCGTTTAGCGCTGTATGCATTCGATTATATGAGCGTGCAGGCACCGAGCCACTGGTCAGTCAGAGTTTGTGTCTTTGCATGTACAGTGTACGTGCTTGTGTGGAGGTCTGTATCAGGGTCTATGTGGAGACAGAGTGTTTTTTTTCCTGTGCACATGTGGTTTTTGGCCTGAGTTAGAGTAAAGACTCAGAGCGGTCTGCAGGGATTCAGGCAAAGCGAAAGGCAAAGCTGAATAATTACATCTCTGAATCCAGAATAAATTATCTGGAGGTAAGTTTCAATGAAAGGAGTTGTTCAAAAATCCAACTACAGTAAATAAGTCAGATAGTGTCCAAGCCGAGTCCAAATCACACTGTTTGTTTAAAACAAGTGTCAAAGAGCGGAGGAGTAGATTTTAACAGAAAAGTGCAAATTAAGTTGAAATCCTTGCCTGTGGATTCTTACTCATTTGTTTAATCGATTTAGTGCGTTTCAAGATTTTATTTAAAAGATAAAACATATAATCAGATTGAGTTCCGATGATAAATATGTTTTGAAGAATTACTGTAAATCCAGAAGTTGACTCACTAGCTCTTACAATTTTTGGAATCTCTCCCTTATGATTAAAAAAATGAGTAAATGCACAAATTCTAATGCTGCTTTAAATAAAGAAAAGTTTTCATGTTTTCTTTATTTTTTTCCTTTTTATTGTTTGTTTTAGGCTTCTTTCTTATCACAGCTGCAATGCATAAGCTACTTTAAAAAAGGCCACAGCAAAATCCTAAAATGAAAAGTCTTGGGTTAAAAAAAAATTCTAATCCTAATCAAAACATTACCACTTCTTTTTTCCCCCTTTTTAGGAATAATAAACGCCTCTCCTTCTAGATTTTGCTTTTGTAACCCAAACCCCATCTTAGATCAGTGCCTCATAGATGCACCCAGAATTTGTTAATTTATATTTTATGGTCTAAAATATACTAAACACCAATTAAATCATAAAGCCCACAGCACACACGTTTCTATAGTAGATAGAAAACCCAAACTGCAGATTTTTAAGGTCTGAACAAGAGTTCAGAACCTCTTTCTACAAGCAATATATGACTTAGTTAGCAACTTTACATCTTAAAGCTTTGTCTTTTCGTTTTACAGCAACAAACAAGTCCATCAGCAAAGACTTCCAAGTTGTTAAATGTCTTCAGGAAGCTACACCCAGTGTACATCTTTGTTTATTTATCATTCACAGAAAAACTCTTACAAAAGCAAGAAAAAGACAGTGATGGTAACAAAAAGAGCTGGGTAACCCTGGGAAAAAAACTCAAACCAATCTCAACTCTATTGTATTTGCACAGCAAAAGGTAACAGAAGGAAATTGAAAATTCTAGCCTCAATTCATGAACTTGGATTTAAATCTCCAGTCGGGTTGGTTGAACGCAAATTTCTCTGTGCATTTCTTAATATTGTTCCAGCAGAATATATTAAGCAGCAGTACCAGAAACTGGACCTAGTTACCTTTGTGCAAACACACTTATCAAATAAAGCTGCTTCTGACTCTATTTCAAGCTGCATCATTTGTTTGATGCACTGCAGGCGGGCCTGGTGTATAAACACAAGCGTTCTGACGTCAAATAGTAATATTTGAAGGTAAAAATCAAATTTTACCACAGCTGCATCTAGTTCCACAATAAAATATTTTTTTTTGCAGAGCAAGAACATTAGGAACACCTTTAAGGGCTAACTTCAAGGGTCAACTTTGACCTAGAATGCTCAGACGTGTTGAGAAAAACTTCAAAAAAACTTTACTAAATCAGAAGAAAAGACCTTGCAGCAGATTTTCTTTTTTACAACTTACCTCCTTGCTCTCACTCCTGGAACGCCCCCCCAGGCTTCATCTTTCTGCTTTGTGTGTTTGCATTCCAGCAGAGCTCTATTTAAGGGCTATATCCCTGCACTGCTCAAAGGAATGCACATCTGCAGCGAGGTCTCTATACTATTGTGTCTATCTTTCTCGGATTGTTTGCTTCTAGCTGTGCGTAGAGTACATTGACCTACCCCATGCTATTGCCCTGCAGGAGCCATGCCTGCAGAGAAGAATACATAAATATACAAGGAAAGATCTGAATGAAGAGTAATCTTGTTTATTGCATCAACAAGTGCATTTGTTTGACTTGATTTAAGAGTTTCATTTATACCGTGCCAAGAGAGCATCTGAGCTTAAGAGCTGGGAACTAACAGAGTAAATGAGACACTATAGAGGTGCTGAACTACTGTCTTTTGCAATGACAAACAATACCACAGCATTTACACTAAATAAATATCAACTACAAGTATAGCATTATTTACTTGCCTTTATTCTGAGTAGAAAAGCAAAAATTACTCATAAGCTTGAAAAAAGGTGATAACATTAGTTACTGTTTATTAGCCACAGCGCAAGCTGCATTTTTCTTTCCTAATAACAAGGGAAATGGTTTCTGGGCTTTCAGCAGGTGGGGGAGGGGTGACTTTACCTTCCTCTGCACTTTTATCAAAAAGACTTTAAACCTTCAGCAACGGCATGACAGTAGTTTGGAAGATAAAGTTTTAATGCTACAGGCTAGGGCTTCTGAAAAACTGTTGTTTATTTAGTGTTGAAGTTTTAAGAAGCACTCATCATAACAACCACAACACAATAACATTTATTGTTATTGTTGAGCCATTCTAGTTACAAACATACCCAAGACTTATTATTGAAGGTTTGGACCTGACTTCATTATGTTTAAATTAGCAAAATTATAAAATGAACATATAGCTTGGTAGCTAATGTTTGTTGTATTGAGTTTTTTCTTTAAATCTACTAACCTACTGGTTTGGTACTTTAACACAAAATATCATTAGTGTAAAGTAAATTACAAACCTAAATTATTAACATTTTTGTAATAAAATTCTGTGTTAAAGTACCAAACTGGTAGATTTTTCTTTAAAAGTCTACCAGTTTGGTACTTTAACACAAAAATGTATTAGTGTAAAGTAAAGTCAATTACAAAAATGTCAATAATTTAGGTTGGAACTTGGGAATATAATCATAAATTTTACTTTCAAATTAAATCATGCAGGGTGTGTTTTATCTTGGCCGTCTCTGTGTTTGTTTTAATGAAGATATCATATAGTAGAAACATCTGGTGGGTGAATAAAAGGAATTCTGTAAGTCATTAAACTGCCATTATTTTAATGAATGAAAAAGACAGTAAATTCCACAGAGATCATGTGTTCCTGGTTTACTGGCAGCAGTCACAAACTACATTTAAAGTGCTGCGTTACAATTTGTTTTCAGTGATAATAATGAGCCCAGATTTTTCACTTTTTAAATACCTTAAATTTTTACATCTTGGTTTTGAAAGACAACGTTAATGTTGGTAACAGAACTAATGCAGAGAATAAAACATGACTTTTCTGTAACCACCTGGACCGTCTCCAGGCTTTATTTTTATCTAAATTTCCAGAACCAGAACCAAATATTGAAATATTAAGATACATTTCTATTAGAGAAAATTTTAAACTGAGTAGGTAAATTAGATAATTTCCAATGGAATGAGTATTTTTACTCTTAAAAATAAGATATTTCGATAAAATGCAATTTAGATTAGCCAATGCAATTGTGTTTTCTTATTTTAAATCTAAATTATCTTGTTCCATTGGCAAATGTATCTTGTACCTTCTCAATTCAAGAACAAATGAAATTAAAAAAAAAAAAAAAAAATGACTTATCTAGATTTTAAATTTATTCCAGTATGTTGCTATATATCAAGATTAAAACCAAATTATCTGCCCTTACCTTATGGTGCGGTTCTTGACCACATTTACCAGGGAGGCATTTATTTTTTTTTTTATCATAGAGTAAATCAAACAAGCAGGACAACGTGTCATTTATTAATTGAGCCCAAAAAGCACTTTACTGCTCTGGAGCTGCAGGTTGCAGACCCCTGACATCGTTATTTTAAGATGTTTTTAGCGCAAGAGCATATCTATATATACAAAAAAAAAAAATTATTCAGTATTAGATCTTCAGTGGGGCATTGGCCCCTTTAGGCCCCTGTCTAGAACCCCCAATGATTACTCTATTTAGATGTTTACATAAAGTTGTCTTTACCTGTTACAGCCTTGTTACAAAAAAAGTTAATAAAAAAATATATATTAATAGATAACAAGCCAAATGTTTTTACCTTTAAACAAAATTCTGATAAAACATTACAAAAAATATATTTTCATTTATTTATTTTTTTTTTATGTGCATTTAATTAAACCTATAACCAGGGTTTGACAGGCGTCCTTTATTATTACTGAGCGACGCAACACACCATGACGTCACGGTCCCACAGACATCACCGGAGCAGCTACACTAGTGTCCTGTCCCGTGGAGAGGCGGATAAAACTTTTCGCCTCCCCCAAAGCCGCAGCCTCGTAGCCGCTAATTCCTCCCTCCACTGATTTAGAAAATCCCGCAAACTCACCTTGGACAAGCTCCGTTGGTCAAACAGGCATTATTATATTATCTTCTTCCATGGCTGGGACTTCGGCGAGCACTTCTTCGGTTTGCCGAAGACAAAGTAGAGTCGGAGTAACTGGCCAGAGAGCGACAAACTAAACGGGGATGAGAAGGAGGAGGAGGTTCGTGTAAGGCGGTGTCTAGCCAGACTGAGCCAGACCAACCCTCCTCTCTTCTCATTGGACAAGGTGTCTGTCAATCACCTGGGAGACAGGGCGGGTCCTAACT
>NW_015150776.1:354631-388272 GCF_000732505.1 Cyprinodon variegatus
ATAACTTAAGTCTACCTGTCCTGATTTTAAAGTAGAAAACTGTACATACTGTCAAGCATGGTAAGACAGCCAGCAATACTAGAATGGAATGACATATAAAGACAGTGAAGAGCTACCTTCATAGTGGTACAAAGCATCTAAATAAGTTTAATCTTTATTCAAATAGAAACATGTTTTGGGGACATCATGGGCAAACTGTGTCTTTGCCAGGAACGCCGTCCAACCACCTTTCAACTCTGAGCAGCCTTATTGTATTTGTTGGAGCAAAACAATCCCGCAGCATGACACCATGTTTTAGGAAGGGGACAAGGTATTTTGGCCTATGTAGGTTATTTTGCATGAAGTCCAAAACGTTTAGGTTTTGGTCTCATCTGACATGATCTTCTTCTATGTAGTGCTAGAGGATCAAAGCAAGAATATTTTGATTAAATCCTTGCTGAACCATTTAGTTGCAAAAACTGGCCTAAACTAATATTGCATATTATTTTACTTATATCACTGAATTACACAAATCCTGCTACTACCAACCCCAGTGTTATCGTATTCAGCTGGAAATATAAATTACCACAAAACATGAGGACTTTTTATTTGCTTTTTGTTCTTGTAATTCAATTCTAGTTTATTTGTACAGTGCCAATTCACAACACATGTAATCTCAAGGCACTCTACCAAAACAATTCAATCACATCATACAGTCAGATTGGTTCAAAGTTTTCTATCTAAAGAAAACCAGGTGATTTCATCGACTCATTGACTCAAAGGTAATCCCGCACACCAAGCATGCTTTTGTTGACAGTGGAGAGGAAAACTCTCTGAGGAAGAAACCTCCATTAGAAGCAGGCTTATTGTGAGCAGTAATCTGCCGACGCTGAATGGGGTTCAAGGAGACAGAGGCCGACATTTAAAAAAAGAGGCAGAGTTACAAAAGGCAACTGTCAATCAGCTCCACAGGCGGCCCCGTCCAGAAAACACAGCCAGGCAGATGAGTTCTGAGCGAGCTCCCATGCCAGAGGATAGAAGAGAACACATACAGTTAGGCACAGTCAGAGAAATAAGACAACACTAAAAAACAGGCCAAGCTCCAACATCTAGAAACTAAGGTATTGATGGCTGCAGCACAGCTAATATTTCGGTATAGGATGGTGTCACAGCCAAACAGGGACAGATCAGATAAAGATAATATCAAGAGAAAAAGCAGAGAGGGCATAACAATAGAGATTGAACTAACAAATACCACAGAATGGGGAGACAGAATGAACCAGAATGATGAAAAGAGGGTCCCTATGTCCTCCCATAGTCTAAGCCTATAGCAGCAAAAATGGAGAAAATAGCTTGGACTAACCTAAATATTATGGATGAGGTATAAGAAAGGTAAAGCCATACTGGGGCCAATTGTAGGAAAAAGTTATTCAATTATGCAAACCAGTTAAATAAAAGACAGTTATGTAATTCACTTGGTCTGGACTTCATTATCTTTTCAAAGATGAGAGAGAAGACAGTTCATAACACACAGCTCGATGCACTGCCCCGCTCTGACTGGACACAATTTCTCTCACTAACTTAAGGACTGCAAAGGGGAGCAGTGAAGGTTTCCCCACAGATTTAACAAAAAACAGGTTACAGACATTTTAGGAAAGAGTTCATACTTTGAAAAAAAAAAAACCCTGAGGAGAAAAAGAGTGTGGCCTGTTATGGGAACTATTGTTTTCTGTTCCAAACAATCCCTAATAGAAAAACCAACAACTCCTCTCAGACATTGTGTGGTGTTGCAATCGTAAAGTAAATGCAGAATCTGCACTCATAAATCAATATACAGTATGTAAGGGAAAAACATAGGAAATTGAGTTTTCAGACCACACAATTGCGTGAAAACATATATGTTACCCTTTAACCTTCCCTTTACTAATGCCAAAAAAAATAGTTTGTTATCAACTTTTATTTTGTATTCACTACTGGAATAGATGTTTGATTATTAGAGTGCCAGAAAGGATTTGGTAGTTTCTTTCAAGGGCTTAAACCCATATGCACAACACTTTTGCTCAACCGGCATATTAATTCAGTGCCATATAACGGAAAATAAACTACATTTCAAATAAATACCTACAGCGATCAAACTGACCAATCAAATACTTTGGAATTAATTTTTATTAAGTAGTGGAGATACTTCATTTTCAAACTGCGGTACTACTATCACCAAGCGTTCTTGCTGTCTCACCAGTTTTAAATTTGGTATTGACTCTCTGCTATTTAAATAGAATGTTTTTGAATCTTCCAAATTGAACTGTTGTGAAAAGCTGAAAAGCAGACCCAGCTAAAAAGATGAGTACAATAGTTTGAGCTCTTTAGGATTTTATGGCTCCAGCCAGAGAATACGAAAAATAGAAGTGCATGGAAAAGTATTTTGAGTTCATCTGTTGAAACTAAATGGAATAATGATTTAGTACAAAAAGCCTCAGTGACATAGACTCTAACAGTGTCAAACTGTGAGGAGATGTGGCAAAACTTATATGTAGACAGAGCAGAAAAAATAAGAAGTAATTTAGCTCTGAGAGTCAGTGAGTGATATGGTGGTACCCCTACCTAGAAAACCAGAGAACCGCTAACCTATATTGTTTGCTTCTTGTCATGGATGGAAACAAAAATAGATTTTCCATGTTTTTTCTTGAATCTGGTCAAAATGTTGACCCTCTTTTGTGAGATGGCACCTCGATGTGCTTCATTTATCTGGCTCACCTGTTACTCACTGGGTACACACACTAATAAAATCCATTAGCAGCTCCATCACTCTATGCTCTGGTGGATAATAAACAAAATGACAGTCACATCTCATTATCTGAGTCAGTGACCTTTTATCTTCCGTGATAAATGTAGGTGGAGATGGAAAAACACATTTGTCATTTGCAAGTAAACTAATAAAATCCCACTATCTTCTCTTAGTTAGTGTTAATTGCAAATATGTCACATTGGATTCCAATCAAAGGTTTTATTTCCTGTCAGGCTTTATTATGATGCCTTTTATTTCAGGTTGGGATACATGGTGTAATTATTCAGCAAAAGTATATTCTCTTGTGAATATTATATGTAACAGTAATATAAAATCTATATTTTATAGATAAAAAATTTCCAACAGCAAGGACCTGGAAGGTATTCAAACACAATAAATTTTGCACATTTAGTCAAGATACAGTTTTATACTTTGACATTTTGTATATATTTTTCTAATTTTGTTTTGCTGTGATGGGACAGACCAGAGATCTTAGGGGCATTTCAACCCCCTTAATGTGATTTCACAAAAAAAAATCCAGTGGAACTAAATGCTTTTAGAGGGGGGCAAAAAAACATCAATTTATCTGTTTTTATTTTTATTTTATATTTTTCTTTTATTATATACCCATAAAATACATTAACCCTTTATAGGGCACTCAGTGAAATACTTTGAAAATAAACATTTTAAGCCAATAATGTTATTGGAATCCAGGAGAAGATCTTATTACCTTTGTAATATTAAAACATTATGGATATTTTCATGGCAAAAATGAATGTCAATGAAATAACAAGAAACGCCAACTTGCCCAAATTTATTAAGAAAAATAACAAAAGTGCTTAATGAAAACACTCTGAGAGTGTAAGAAACACTTTTTTTTTGTACAACATAATCTTAGAGCAGGGGTTTTTAACATTTTTCAGGCCAAGGACCCCCAAACTGATGTCGAGATGGAGCGGGGACCCCCTAATTATATATATATTGTATGAAATTGTGTTATATCAAACTTGTCCTATTACAATTGGAGTAATGTAGCGAAAGTAATTTCGCCCTGGGATTATTAAAGTATTTCTGATTCTGATTCCTGGTTGATGGGACAGGTGTTGTGAATGAAACGGTGCCCAGCTTGAAAGAGCTCCTGTGTGTCGCTGAATGTGTGCATTGACGACTGAAAGACATCTTCTGCCTCCATTTATCTGTTTACTACAGTGTGTTTAATTAATGTTAATGTGTATTTAAAGATATTTCAATTAGTGAAAAAACTTGCAGGGGGAAAAAAAAAAAAAAGTCTAATCAACCAAAACTTTCGCGACTCCAATGCAGTACCCCCGTGGACCCCCTAGGGGTAGCAGACACCCTGTTGAAGACTTCTGCCTTAGAGTCATTAATGCTGATACTGGTGCTTATATTTTTTTGTTTATTAACTTAAATAATTGTTAACTAGGCTTATTCACTTTTTAACTTTACTTTTTAACTCTTCAGTTAGCTTTTTACCTTTTTCAACCTAATTTACAGTAGGTAATATATCATTCAAGGGCTCATCTATTTGGTCAAATGCCAAAATAAGATGTAGAGCCTTGTAGAAGTATCTTTGCTGAATGGCGGGTTATAGATCTTGTGCTTTTAGACCTCACTGAGAGAAGAAGGGAGGAATCCATTTGTAACGGGTATGCAAGTGATAAAAAATGGTAACTTGCCCTATAAAGGGTTAAGGTTTGTTGTTGTAATGTAATAAAAAACAAACATTTTAAGGGCGTAATTATACTTTTTCAAAGCAATGTACCCTCAGGAATCATTCCTTCTTTGTTTAAATACCATCTTCAAATGAGTTATTTTGAATCTCTCTGGGAGCAACGGTTAAGGGACTAGACCCCTAACTGACCTAGTTTTATGATTGACAGACTGAATAGAACATTATGAAACCTTGCTTGGATTCCAGCCCGTCAATCGGGCAAACAGGACTGACATCAATTATTGCTTTAAAAAGGGGATTTCCCGCGGATCCACACAGAGAGCCCCTCATTGACCCTGGTGTCTTGCAGCGGTGTGGAACTATTTTCTATAAAGTACCTCATTAGGAGCATTAATCCAGTGATCAGTAACCAGACCTAAAGGAGAGATTACTGTATTTTAGTTTGACCTATTTTGGTCAATTATGAAATAATTAGTTGAGCTTAAATAGTGGAGATTCAGCTTTGGATTCAATACCAAGTGAGTTTAACAAATTCCTACAACAAAAAAAACAAAAAAAAAAAAAAAAAAAAAAACACATTCATGAAGCTGAGAAGACTACATGCATTGTTTCTTTATTCTTTTATGTGTCTGGGTGTTCTCTAATTAAAAATCAGTGCCTTTGTCATTTAGCCGTTTCTGCTATTGTTGCCCAGCCTGCACTGCAGGTGCTCTTTTTTTCCTGGGCTCCCAGCCATCTAAATGACCTTTATTTTTCAATTTCAGTTTAAGCAGTGAATCTTTGTGCTTGCCCATCTGCAGACGATCCACCCCAACGGTCATTCAGGTCCCATCTGGCTATCTTTGTTGTCCATAGTGTGTGACTTTTTTATGCTTCAAAGTTTTATTGGTCAAAAACTGAATTAATCATAATAATTCCATGTTATTTGTCTTTTATAATAAAAACAATAAAGAAATTATGTTTTTTTCTGTATCTGGTACATTTGTTGTGTAATTGTGACCATAAGCAACTAAAAAAGATATTTCTTTTCTAAAGTCAGAAGCCTGCTTAGAGTTAAACCTGTGCCTTTTGCTGCTCTCTGCTGGACAGGATGATTGTTTACAGACAGGATGACTGATTTTATGTTTGCAGATGTTAGATAAGATAGGACTTTTTTGATTTCACAATGGAGAAATTCCCTTGTAACATCAGCTTCAGTAAACTACTGGAGATGTAAAACAAGGAAAAAGGATTCATCAAAGAAGTAAGTGTAAGAGTCAGGCTAAAACAAACAAACAAACAAAACAAAATAAAACAAAACATATTCCACAATTCTTTTAAACCCTGATAAAGATGTTTCAAATTTAGAGCAATGAATTAACTTCTATTGCACTGGTATGATCTCACATATTCAACAAAATTCCACTTTTACTATGATTACATCTAATTAAAGAAAGAAAAATCTGGGATGGAAGGTTGCAATTACCCGGTTTGATCCCCACTGCCTGCACTGTGGGTCTCTGAGCAAGACCCTTAACCCTGCACTGCTCCCTGGGTGCTGCACAGTGGCAGCCCACTGCTCCCCAAGGGGATGGGTTAAATGCAGAGAGTTAATTTCTTCACTGTGAGATCAATAAAGTTCAATTTCTTTTTTTTTCTATCAATGTTGATAAATACATTTTCAGGTTTTTTGCATTTTGCAAACCTTTTAGCTCTCCTAAAATAAAATCAGTATTAATGAAGCAAATGCTTTTTTGGTAAATTTGAATTATTAAATCTGACAGTGTCAAAAAAATAGTCAACCATTAAATGGTGACATTTGTTTTTCCTTTAGGTGTAAATATAATATAATACAGACAGTAGAATATGATGTTCTATAGCAGGGGTCATAGGAAGAGCTACTAATACTGACCTGTGAATGGAGGAGTCAGCGTTCACTTAAACTTCATGCGTAGTACAATTATATTGTATATTTTCAAATTTTTTTTTAGACGTCATTTTGAAGGAGAAGCTGAATGAAATAAAATTTCAGACTTAGCCCTCTGGTGAGCTGTGCCATTTTCAGAAAATGCTAAGGGCACCCCATGTGGTCCTTGAGGGTCCCATGATGCCTGTGGGCACCACGTTGGTGACCCCTGTTCTAGACAATCTAGAGAAGGAGACAAGTTCATCCTGATACCAAACAAGAAGACAAGGAAGAGGGTATGTTGGAAAAAATAAGCCACATGACTCATTGTTAAGTGTTTGAGCTCACCAAGTCTCCATAAAAAAATTAACTCTGCTGGTCAGATAATACAATTGACAATGAATAATCCAGGTTAGTTTAGGGCTGACACCCTGAAGGAACACATGGAGAAGCACCTCGTGTCTATTGTTAAATGGGAAAAAGTTTCCATGATGCTGAGGTTGATTTTACAATACAAATTGGGGGTTGGTAATGAGTGGAGGCTTTAAGAGAATATAAGTTTACAACATTAGATCAACTCAACAGAAACTATTAATAAATAAAACGAAATGACAGCCTTATACTACAACGTTAAGCTAAATAAAGCAAATTGAACTCACTCTTTTAGTGTAAAAAGACAAATAGCAACGGTAAAGCATCCCCCTCTCTGTATCTACAAAACTTGTGTTGTTTATAAGACCATAAATAGTTTTCTATTTAAGGAAAACCAGTTGATTACATCGACTCATTGACTGGAATGCAATCCCTCACACTGAGGATGCTTGTGGCGACAGTGGAGTGGACAACCTCCCTTTTAACAGGAAGAAACTTCCAGCAGAACCAGATTCAGCGTGAGCAGCCATCTCCCGAGGCCGACTGGGGTTCAAGGAGACAGAACCAGACATAGAAAAAGAGGAAGACATACAGAAAGTAGCAGAGATGCAAAAGGCAAGTGTGAACCAGCTTCACAGGCAGCCACGTCCAGGAAACACACAGCAAGGCAGACGAGCTCCGAGCCAGCTCCCTTGTCAGAGGATGAAAGAGAGCACATCCATTCACAGTTAGAGAAACAGGACTACACTGAAAAATAGGCAGATCTTGAACATTTATAGAAAAAGTTGTTGATGGGAGCAGCACAGCATACATTTCTCTCCAGGATGGTGTCACTGCCAAACAAGAACAGATGAAGCTACTATGAGAAAAAGCAGAGAGAGCATAACATCAGAGATTGAACTAATAGATTCTGCAGAGTGGGAGAATAGAGATAGAATGAAGCAGAGTGAAACCTTTTTAATATGGGATTTAGATGACAGGTCCTGATCAAAACTAACACAAACATTTTACTTTATTATGTGAGATAATTTCAATCCCATTCAAGTGAAGTGACTGACTAATCAGTTTCTTTTTCAAAGACCCTGGTCAAAGACTATAACTCCTGTTTTTTCTGCATTCAGGTGCAGAAAGTTAAGAATCATCCAGGTTTTTATGTCTTTAAGACATGTCTGTAGTCTATGTAATGGGTTTGCTCTGTTATTTCCATAACAGTTGGAATGAATCCCTTGCTGTCTAATAATTCTAATAAATACAAATGTATAGGGAAGGAAAGGAAATAACATTTTCCCTTTTTACAAATCATCTTCTAAGTATTAAATGTATGGCCTCGGTGAGCTCAGTCATGATAATTCTGTTTATTCACTAATGTTCCCAAACATGCATTAGACTTTCACAAAACAGCTGTGTTTATACTGAGAGTAAATAGCATGTATGCAGCACTATTTAACTGTTAGGTGACATCTGAGGGCAGTTTGTTACTTTGAATTTACTTAAACAGTATCAGATTGAAAATGACTGAATGAAAAAAAGGAATTAAACCATGAGTTTAATAAAATAGAAATACATTTCATATTTGTTTGCTTTGCTTGTAAGGTGACATTCTCTGTCAAATTGAATTTCTCTTTGAATTGAATTTCACTATTTACACTTCTCCAAGAAGTGTAAATAGAAGTAATAGTTATGATATTCCCAGAACTACCAAAATTAAAAATATAAATTTATGTAGGTACTTCCTTGTGGACATGGTATTATCATAGAGCCCTTCGACTTAACATGTGTGAGTTTTCCTGAAAAACTGGAGCACAAGAAGATTAACAAACACCCACTCTTGCACATGCGTGTCATCACTGTAGAACGGTAGGTGTGGTCTGCACCAATGGTTTAAACATACCAAAGCCTGAATGCTGACACACACACATTCACTCCAATACACTGAAGCTCTTTCACTCCTCATCTGTTCTGGTATTTGCCCCTACTTTAACTCACGGCAAACAACATCTACAAGGTTGGTGGCTGATTTATTTACCAATTTTCTGGATCTGATATGTTTCCTAGATTTTAACTTCTTTTTTTTCTTTTGTGCCTTTAAACATTGACCAGGACTTCTCAGTTTCTTGCAAACTTCCTGACTGACAAGCTGTTAGAAAAGATGTCTCTGCCATTGTCAGTGCTGATATGCCTGTCAGTCTTCCAGCTCTGTGTGGGAGATCTGCCTTTGGAGGAAGTCATTTCAACCAGTAAGTTAAAAAACAGATAAGAAATCCTATAAAAATGTTTGGCAATGCAGTCTATATACTGAAGAAAAAGTCAATTCAGGCAAGTAACATGTAATTCAACTGTGCAACCATGAACACAACATTTTGCCTGACAACCTGCAAACCAGTTAATCAACATGTCTCCAAACTCATGCATCTTTTCTTGTGATCTCTCTTTAAAGGTTGTGTCTTTGTTGTTAAACATACAGCAGATATAATACTTAATCAAAGAAAATTAATATATTCAGATTATAATGAAACAAGCAAACATTATTAAATGAAAAAGAAGTTGACTGAATTCTGTTACAACCCAAGGAAATAGTATTATACGTTTGTAGCAAAATTAGATTTATAGCAGGTCTGAAAACTGTTTCAAACAAAGGAATCTGGTCCTATAGAAATAAAGAACCTATAGTTCTAAAGAAGGGTGGCTGTCTGACCTAATGGTTTTTTTGTGTGTTTATGGTCCAGAGAGGATGACTCCACACTGCATTGTGGTTGGATACTATGAGTCATGTGTTTTGGCTTCAGCCACAAGTTAGATTAATTCATCACTGTCAAAGTGTTGTTTAATTTGGCAGAAAGGAGGCTACTTTGGGGGGAAAAGAGAAAGCCATTGCCCTCCAGTATCAAAACGTATTACATTATAAAGACACTATATGTTATCCAGTTTAATAATAAAATATCCTGTCTTTATTTTTGTTTATTTCAATGCCATCCTATCTGATGGTAGATAGGATATATATTTGACCCATACATTTTATTTTACTTGTGCAGTTATTCAAGCCAAATTCCAAACCTCTTTGTTCCAAGCTTCTGACGATCAGAGGTCCTTATTTAAAAGGTGCAAAGTAGGGTGTGATCAGCAGCTTTTTTCACATTGTCAGTCGAGTCGTCATGAGATTCAGTGTTTGACTGGGTGTGGATACAACGAGCAGCAGCTGCTGGCAGGCAAAAGGAGTGAGTCTCCTCAAGTCTCTATACAAGAGATTGGTGTGATTTTGAAATTAGCACGTCAATACAAGTTATCCGCATGAGAAAGTTTGGAACAGCTAAAACTAAAGTGGAAATGTAAAGTAACAGGAAAAGTACTGGATGGATCCAGTCATAAAACCACACTAGGTGATCAGATCTGCTCTTGATTTACATCCATCATGTCTGTCCAGCTTCCCTATTTCTGCTGAACAAAGTGTAATCTTAAAAGGCTATTTAAAGACATCAAGTCACAATGCACTATAAAAGCTTTGTTATATGTTAAAAAGCACAATCAATATACCCTTTAACATAGTAACATCCAAACATAAAAGCCTGATGGATGCAAACAGATCTTTTTTTAAGCATCTCTACAGTTTCAGAAAAGTGAAGCTGCAGAGAAACAGTTTCTGAAATAAACAAACAAAAAATTGTCCATTAACCTTGAGTAGAATATTTTGCTTAAACTGTCACATATGCTGCACAGGAATCATTTTAGAAAAAAAAAAAAAACAATATCATACAAACTTTCCATGGTTTTGTCAGTACTGGTGTAATTCACAGGGCTGACTATGGTGTTTACATTCTGTTAAATGTCCGCATTTTCTTTGCTTCTCAGAATTTTTGCTAGTCGTCGCCACGTGTTTTCATTCAGACATGTCTTTGCAAATGTCTTTGTTAATATCTTTAATTACTGCTAGGTTTACATTTTTGTTAGCTGCTATGATTTTTCTTTCTCAAGAAGTCTTTTCTTTTATTGGCCACAATAAACAAAACACTGAAAGTTTATTTATTTAACACTCTTTATGAAAGATGTTTTAAGGGTGCTTTAAAAAGTAAACTGTATGAAGAAAATGTATAATACAGAAAATTGACCATAATACAAACATAAACGCCAAAATTGAAGTAATTTCTGCATGGATTTGATATTCTGTCTTATCTAAGACTAAGAAAAAAAAATTCCACCCAGCAAGACTGAAATATCCTAACATTTTGGATTGGAAAAGCTTCGTGGATTGGAGTGAAACGCTTTGCAAACTTGGAAACAAAGTGCAGTTGATTGCTTTTATTTTTTTTACTTTTTGGGGAAGAAATATCAGTACGTGTTGTGATAACGACCGCCGCTATCATAGATGTTTTCTGTGAGGCCAGCTGAACAACTAATATTTTGAATTAAGTAGATTATTTTAGTTTAATTATTTCTGTTCAGAACACTGTAGTAGTGATATAGGTTTACCGGTTTACCGTTTATCCGATAGCAGATGGGAAAAAACTGTTTTTGTGACCAGAACCTCCCGTCACAAAAACAGTTTTTTCCCATCTGCTATCGGCCTTATCAGCAAGGCCAAGACCCGACCGTGACACTGAACAATGTTTCTCTCCCCCATTCAGGATTTCTGTGTTACATTAACGCACAGTCTACTGTTTGTATATAGCTTCTGTGTATATATATATATATATATATATATTTATATATATTCTCTCTTATTTTGCTATTTTTGTTTTGTTTTGTTTTGTTTTTTGTCTGCACCAACAACACCAAGTCAAATTCCTTGTAAGTGCAAACCTACTTGGCAATAAACTTGATTCTGATTCTGATTCTGATTACAGACGTTTTCTTTCAATTTTATTTATGAGCATTTCCAAATATCGCATTAGAAAATGTTGAAGGAAAAGGCAACATTTAAATCTGCTTAGTAAATTTGAAAGTTCTTACATCCACTTGACCATGTTTGGACTTTTTTGGAAAATAGTACATGCAGTAAATATGAGATAGAAACACGTTTGAATAAGTTCTGAGTTAGTGAAGATTTACCTCATGTGACTGATCAGCTGTTTCTACCACCAGCATCATAAATGGAAGCATTAGAATCACTTCTCTCTCCAGAAAACGTGTAGCATTGCAAATACTTGCTGAGATGATAAAGTTAGTAGAATCTTCCTGGTTTGCATGAATGCTACCTACCTGTTTATTAAAGGGAAACAGAATGTCAATGTAAGACAGAGTTACTTTTCCTACCCCTGGTTACTTTGCTCCAAACCAGTTGGAAAAACTTCCAACTCACTTCAAACTTTGAAACAAAGTACACTGGATTGTTTTTTATTTAATTTTTTCGGAAGTATTTAGCAGGAAGGAAAGTATATTTTAAGTTTCTTAAGAGTAAATCAATGGCATTAACACAACTTCAGACAATAATATTATTACGCTATAAATCTATCTGTTTGTTGAGTGTAATGGGGTTCTGTGATGTGGGGTAAGGTCAGTGAATAGCAAGGAAGAATAACAAGGCACCTTCTTACATCTCCTTCAGTTGAACATCGGTCCCAACAGAAGAAATGCAGCCTTTGTATGAAACACAAACCCTGCAGTTTCTCTCTGTATACTAGACTTTTCATTTACATTTTTCCTGGATAGTGGACTTTCAATATATGTATATAATACATGTCACTTCATAATAATAATAATAAAATGAACGTTCCCGTGTGTTTGCTCTTGCACAGAAAAAGTACCTCTTTTGGGTGGCTGGTCTGACATCAAGCCTGAAGCCGAAGATGTTCAGAAAGCCACTCGACATGCAGTGGAAATGTTCAACACACACTCCAAGACTAAGAGGATGTTCAAACTGGTATCAGTTAGCAACGCTAAAACCCAGGTCAGACTAATCTCCCTTTAAAATAAGTTAATGTACCCCATCTGCTTTTAGCTGTTTAAATTCATTGTCTGTTGTTTCCCATTTCAGGTAACCAATATGATTAACTTTAAGATTGATGCAATCCTTGGAAAAACCCAATGCCTCAAGTCTGAAAATCATGACTTGGAGAGCTGCAAAGTGACAAAAACTGTAAGTTTGTTTACTCTCTTTCTTTTTATATACCCGTAAAAAAAAAAAATTAATAGTTATTGCTGTTTTCTCTTCCACAGCAGCTGAAGTGCCACTTTAGAGTGACTTTCAACCTGCGCAACAGCAAGTATGAGCTGCAGAACAAAAAATGCAGCAAGGTTATGAAGAAGGTTTAATTCATTTTGATGCACTAAACATGTTCTTATAGCCTCACATTCATAAAATTGTGACTGGTTTTAATTAACTTTTAATACACACCATGAACATTGTTTACTCTTTCCGCTTTTGCACCTGATTTCATGGTAAAAAGTAAAACTGGATGCAGATTAGAAGTCATTTGGAAGGAAAATTAATAAATCAAAGACATTTAGCATAAGAAACATTTGCTTAAAATTCTTTCAACGACTTTGGATTTTGGAATTATCTTTTTGTGACTGTGTCTAATAAATAATTTTTGCTCGTTATTTGCTTGGAGGTTTTCTTTTAAGTATAGGTAAACATTTGTTGTAATTATTCTTACAATTATTTTAAGTAACATCCATTGAAATGATTTTCTCACTCTGATTATATAACCTGTATCTTACTAAGTGCAGACATTTCGTTTCAGTTTAATAACATACTGTTGGGCTCTTATTGAATAAGTTATCTTTAATAATTTGAGTGGCCAAGCTGATCTGCTAAATAATAATTTAATTCATGATCTTTGGAAGTATAGAGTACAAGGAGAGTTACTGAAAGAAAAAACAAAATCAGATTTAACATTCAATTTGGGAATTTGAAAATCAAATTTTAAATAAAAAAAAGGCAAAGAGGATTCAAAAATGTAAGGTGACAGGAAATCACACTGAAAAAGGAATTACCTTTTTGAATACATGATCAGGAACCATATTTATAATCAGATTAATGAATTGTGTTTTTTCAGTATTTCGTCATGTGTTAATAAATACAATTTAAAACACATCTTTAATAATTAATTGAAAATAGTAAAATTAGAAAATGCTTTTCAAATTAGATTTCTAATTCTGTGGTTTAAGTGTTAAATTTTAAATGGCTGTTTTTCTTTTTTAGTGACTCTATGTGTAAAAGACAAAAACAAGTAAATGTATTTTATGCCCTAAGAGATTATGGTTGTTATGGAAGTCTCTGTTTAGACTTGCATAACAACCAACGATCATAGCCTGATCTTTTCAGCAATAAACACTTAAGTTTGGTTGAGTGTGGAGCAAATGTTTAATATGTGGAAAAGGACTGTCATCCTCTTTCTTTAGTGATTTCCATGGAAACTATGTTTCAATAAGCAGGTTTAACAAACTTAAATCCTCAAACTGGAATTGATCCAGCCTGAGGTTGGAAACACTGAGTTTTCAGTTTCATAAAGGCTGCAGTGAGTTAGTTTAATCAACTCTAAGTAGGTCAACTAAGAGTTAAACATGTGCGTAACAAGTATGAGGAGCCATTATCTATTTTATGTGGGGAGTGGTGGCCTTGTGGTTAGGGCACAGCACTTGGAATCCTGAGGTTCTGAGTTTGAGCCCCGCTCCCACAGACTGCCACTGTGGGTCCCTGAGCAAGACCCTTAACCCCCACACTGCTCCCTGGGCACCCCACGATGGCAGCCCACTCCTCCCCAAGGAGATGGGTTAAATGCAGAGCTAAATTTCTCCAATGTGAGATCAATAATGTTCAACTATTATTATTAATTATCAGTGGATCCCCTATTCGTCGAGTCGTCTGACCACAGGCAACAGGAAGTGGCTCTTTCACCCTACTTGACCTAGAGATTTTAATGCAAAAATCAAAGATATAAATGGAAAACTTATTTAAAGGACAGTGTATCAGTGCTACAGCTATAAAGGAGAGGAAAATGGCAAAGAAGAAGATTGCTGCTACTGTAGAGTTAATGCATAGGTTTATATACATTTTTCTACATTTATTAAAAGCACTCTGCTCTCTGTTGTTCCATTTGTAGATCACCAAAATAGGATTCTTCCTGTTCAAAATCATGTTCCAAGTCAGAACTGTAATAATAGATGGTCTAAATTACATTTTTTGCAGCAGAACATGAATTTGAGGAAGCAAAAAAACAAATTCAAGATCATTCTTTAATAGGATCCTTGTCAAACATAGATGCAATGCTTGTTTTTAAAACCTAATGTGTCTAACGGACCCAGTGAATGATTTTTTTTTATTGTATGCAGAAAACTAAGACAAAAATCTCCTGTCTAATTAGGAAATGAAACAACATGATTGGCTGTAGGGAGAGCAGAGACGGAGAAGTTTACTGAAGAAAACCTGCTCCCAACCAGGTTAGCACTGAACAGAATGTGACTACGGTAACTGAAATAGAGGTTGAGTAAACTTAAAAAACCTGCTTTATAAAACAGACCCCTGATCTATTTGAAAATAACCAAGACTTTTTAATTACACAATTTACCGGCCTCTTTAGATGACTCAAAATTGTTGAGCATTATCTAGCAGGGTAATTTTTTTAAAATACTGTAAATTGACACTTTAATGGTACATTATACACAATATGAGTGCTCTTCCATGATACCAAAGATCCAAGACCTAAATCTTATAAAAATTTTGTTAGATGGGATTAAGAGAAGAAAGGATAAAAGAGGATGCAGGACTGTGGTGGATCTTAAGACACAAAGCAAAGAGGAATGTTTCAAGATCCCTTCAACTCTGTTCTACACCGCTGGGAAATGGTGCAAGAAAGTGCAAAACATGCTATGAAAATATATCACGAGAAAAAAACACTGTGGCTAACAAATACTGCCTTCGAAAAACTCCTTTGGACTTTTTTTCTTACTTTACTTTTTATTATATTCCATATTTTAAAGTAGTTTCGTTCACATGAGCAACCAGCACAAGTACTGAATCGTTTGCTGACGACCAAAATGCATGGTTTCCCTTTCCCCTCCTCCTTTGCATTAATAAGATGATGCTGCTTTGCTGATACATTTTGCTTCTCTTTAATTTGTAATCCCTTAATAATATATTGATTTTTGTGGGTACTGTGAAGAAAGAAGTTTAAATATTAACCTGTTTCCAAGGGGTTGTTATAATTATTGTATATAAGTTTTAAAAAACAAAAATAGATTTAAATTTAATGAGATAAAAATTAGCTCAGAAAGGGTTAATTTGTGAACGATTATCTGCTAAAAGACTGATAAAACTTAACGACTGAGATTTTTATCTTATAAACCAGCCTCTCTGGGTCTTTATTGGAGATCCACACCATTGAAGCCCACATTTTTCCATTTCTGACAAAAGGACACGTCTCTATTGGTTATGAGTCCATATGGAAACTTAATCTGTTTTTATAGCAACTGAAGGACATTAATTCTCATGTACTTATTTTAAATGTTAGCGGAAAACCGTTCTCACTGCTTAGTAATGTGAGGTTGTCTGGGCAGGAAGCCTTTCTTTATGCTTTAAAATAGCTCAGTTCTTTCTACTCCGTCTCAAATGTTTAGTAAATTTGTTTTCAACTTGTTGTTTTTTGTGTCGTTTAGTATAATGTCAGACATTTGTTTTAAAAGTTGTTATATTCCTTGTTATCCAAATGTTGTCTCATACCTAAATTTTATTTTAAAAAAAATTTGATAGGTCTAACCTGAATTTATATTTCCCAGTTTTACGGTGTCTAAATAAAACCCAGTAAAGTGAATCAGCTGTAATTCAATCTTATCAATCAGATTTTTATCTGCAACTGTGGCAAACTGTTGCAAGCCATGTGGAGCAAAAACGGGGGTATGCGCTACCTGTGCACACAGGGGTGCCACATTGATGGAGGTACCAAACAATCACTCCAAGTCGGCTATTTGTGCATGAAACAGCTGCTTGTGGATGTGTAGATAATAAGAATAACATGATTAACTAATCAATATATGCCTCAAATGATTTAGCTCCCTTCCACTACCCTTCACACAATCCATCATTCATCATTGAAATTGTAAGGTTATGTGATAGGAAGCTAAAGATAAGGAGACAGAAAAGTAGCTTTTGGGGTCAAAAAAACTAAACAAACATAAAAAACCAACATAGATATGTAAAATAAAAATAAATAAATAAAAAACACAAACAGTAAGTTGCATCATTGTATTGAGAGGGAAGTTGTAAATATTAGCTACTAGTAGGAAATTGACAGGTTACTAATAAAGTTCTTTAAAGTATTTAATCTAATAAATACTAATAAATATCAAATCTTTATCAACCTGACTTAAAAATGCATCAACACATGAAAGGTTATATCATCCAGCAATGTTTTAATTCAGAGGGCCTCTGATTTAGTCATATTGGCATCAACATTTACAATTGCATAATTCACAGTAAAACAAAACAAACAAAACATCATTGGTACATTTGATTCCTTCTGTAGGACTTGAGACTGGATTATTTTCTGTATTTTTTGTGATGGTTTTTGTTGATATATTCCAAAACTATTAATCACGATCCACATTTTGTGATGAATGAAAAAGGTCCCCATAGACAGTCTTTCTTCCTTTCAGTAATTGAATTCAGAGATGGTCAGACACTGGTTTCTATGTGAGGGGACATCTTAAAGTTCAGCATATGAGACAGAAGTCTGTGTTGATGTTGGTACCTGAGACAAACACACATGTAGAAAAATGGTCATTAGATATCATCTAGTAAATAGAAATGATTGACTTCTGGCACCACCTAGAGGTCAACAGATCTTACTGCATATTGAAGCTAATCTGTGACAGATGTACTGGGATATATTCATGTGTTTATAAAGGGACAGGCAGTATAATTATTTATATTTTATTAAGATAAAATATCTCTCTTACTTGCTGATGACCCTTTGGATCTCTCTGTTTTCCTCCTCTTTGAGTTGAAGAAGAACCTGATCCAATATGGGGAGCTCCAGATTCAGATACTGAGCCACCTGACAATAGGAGAGAGGTAAACTAATTTTGTTTGAAAAAATATTACCCAAATATAACTGGAGAATGAAATAAATGTGAAAAAAAGAAACTGAATAAAATCTAAATATTTTTAGCACAAAACATGTTCTAAAATCAAATTAGTTTTTTCCAATGTTCTAGGTTTATTTTGTCGATTTTTTTATTCTTTGATAAACTTCTATCCTGGCAGCAGTTTAGTCTTAATTCTCTATTCAAATAAATGGAAATTCTACTTTACTTTCTCAAAGAGGCATCAATGGCCAAAAAATATCAGAAAACATTATATTGTAGCCTTAATGTCCTTTCTATGTGGTTTCTCAGTTACTCAGAAGTTTACTTAAGAAGCAACAACAAATCAGATAATCTGGGAGCCAAACAATCAATCAAAACAAGCAAATGTGAATTCACCTGCTCTCAGCAAAGTTATGAAGTTGGACTTTGATTTTTCTTTTTCACTGGATTAGAAAACATTCAAGTGTTTGTCCTGAAGGGGATGGAGTATGTATGCAATGTTTGTTTATAACTTGAATGACTACATTAAATGCATTTCAATAAAAGACAGGATGGTATTTAAGAAGACAGACAGCAAAGTTTATGAAAGCATTTAATCAACTAATGTTAGAGGAAGTGACAGGGTAGTCAGACCGAGTAATCCACTAGAAAATCCTGTTTTCACCAGTCCAGATCTGCAGCAGGTTGAATTTGCATGCACAATAAAGCCAATACTTTTGCTTTTAGGCCTTGTAACAGGAAGTGAGACAAAAACACCAATGTGATTCTGAAAAACAGCATTACAACAGATATTGAAATGCTGAAAGAACAGGAGACTGATGCAAATTTTTCCCTTTAAAGAATTCTCCTTTCAGGTTCTTTGGAACATTAAAAAAATGCATTAACCGGAGACAAAACAGTGTGAGTATCTTATGTGCCAAATTTTAAATCTTGATCTTATAAACAAAATGCAGTATATGTTCATAAAGCATAGTTAAGTATAAAACAGAAAGGAACAGTTCACTGTCAATCAGAGTTTAGCCCAGATGTTTTACTCCAGTAATTAACTTTATAAAGCCATTGACCAAAACTTAACTCACATCATTGCTGACTTCCTCTTCATGCATGTCCATCAAGAAGATCTTGGTGATGTTTTCAGAGGGACCCTGCAGTATTCGTTCCCACAGTGGATGGTCTCGCTGACTCAGCTTTTTCTTTTCTAGCCAAAACATCATCAACATTTGATCATCTTTACGGGTTTTCAATTTTTGCATTTACTTGTTGATTTCTGGATGAACTGAAACGCCCTACCTCCACTCTGGTGAACACAGTACAGTGCAAACTCCTGGGGATTATTTTCTATCTGCATTACAAAATATTTACAGTTAATCATGATGTAATTGAATCAGTTGTGTATTTTACTATTTTTCTGAGGGAAAAATGTGTGTCTTATAATCTTTCTCTAATAATATCGTATAAAGACATCACCTTAAATTTGCTGAGCAGCTGTTCGATGACTTGGTCTGTGGTCATCCTGCTAGAGATGCGAACTTTAGTCGAAGTCCCAAAAGAGGGAGTGAATATGGACGTCTGTAAAATGCAATGAAACACTGAAGGTATGACTCAGGTTTTATTAAGAACATAAGGTAAATGTTTATACAAATAGGAGCAGTTAAGATCCTTCCTTCCATAAATAATTCATTTTATGTCTGAATTTCTAAATTAAGCTGGATTAGTTGGATTAAACCTAGAAAGATACCTCTTATTCTTAAAAAAAAAACAATTTTTATGCTAAATAAACACAGTTTTACGTAGTTATGTTTGCATCAGGTTGGTATTTAAACAGCAGGCCAATGAGTATTTACTCAGGAAATGGGCTATCAGTGGTGCTGATGTTTAGAATAAGTAAGAGAAAATTAATGTTCTTTCTCTGCTCTGGCCTGGCTCTATTCCACCCCACCAATTTTCAAATGTTTCCATCACTGCATTTTCAGAACCATTAATTACTTTATTCAGCCCTAATCATCTCTGATGATACCTACTCCTGAGCAGGGATGAAAAATGTAATCCCTGGTGAACAGGACCCCAAGAAACTTTCCTCTTTGGTTCCACTCGGCTGCAATTTAAGCCAACCCAGCGCCTGCTGTAGGTCTTGGCAGGAGGGGCCACCAGAACCACAGCTTTCACAAAAAAAAAAGAACTGAAATCGACTGGTCCCCAAACCAATCCTCTTCTGGCCCTTATGATGACCCAATAATTCAGTAGTAAGGCCCTCTTTTGGCATCATCAAACCACCACTAATTAGGACCAACTAATCTACATTTTAACCTAATGAATACACCAACAAAGTAGTTTACAAAATGGAAAATATTACATAATTATTTTTCTTAACATTTCAACAGAACCTAAGGCTGTGATTCCTTCATGTCTTGATAAACATGAACCTACTTTATAGTTATAGTAGTGTCCGTTGATAGAAAAGCGATGTTGTTTTTCTTTCTCCCTTTGTGCTGCAGATTTTCCCTTTCCCCTCCTCCTCTTCACCAGCGAGGCATCGCTCATGCAGCGAACCAGGTTGGACTCCGGCTCCGGCTCGTGGCTTCTAAGCCTCACAGGACGAAGAGTGGCAGTCTCATAAACAGGAGGACCTGAAATGTGAAAACATTGAGACAACTGATGGCAACCATTCCATGGAGCTATTTTTCATTTGACTTTACTGAAGAATATTTTGACTGATTTTTTTTTAAACCACAAAAACAAATGTTGGCTCTTATTTAAAGCAATTGGCAGGGTTAGGCAAAAGTAAACTGAGTAAAGCCACTCATTCTTTTACAGTCTGTAACCTTGTTGATGCAGTTGAAATTACATTTTCACAGAATTCACGCATTTTGATCTTCTTCTTAAAGCACTTCTATAATTAGGATTATGTATGATTTTCTTTATTTACATTATTTTAAGCCCATAACATGTAATAAGCTCAAATTTTGCATTTCATTTAAGGTTAACTTGGGAATAAATTCACAAGATTTAATTTGTAAATTGCCTTTTAGATTTACTCAGATCATGTTTGCAATCATATTTGTTTGATGATGAAACATTTTAAATAAAACTGTAAAAATCTTTAACAGTCAATACTTTGTTCAACAGCGTTGTTTTAAACTTTAAAGTTTATTTTCTCCATTTAAAAAAGAAAGAACTAGTTAATTCAACGTAAAAGACTAGGGTAAAAAATAAAAACTAACCAGGTAAAGGATCTTTGATGACGGTTTCCTGTGCCGCCTCTATCTCTGCCATCTCATCTATCTGGTTGAGCTCACTGTATTCTCCCCATCGGGACATAGTGCTGCGAAAAGAGAGAGAACTGAAATGATTCCATTTATCCCAAGTTTTTAACTTTCCATGTGAAATGATTGGCTTTAAAAATCTCCGGCTTTTACAGTTCTGTAAACACCAAAATGAAAAAAAACCTTGTGCTGCCCACAGGACTGATTGGACTGGTGGGATCAGCTGTAGTCGGGGGCTCAAAGGGAAATATCTGTTTATCATCCTGTATTTTCAGTCTGATTGGTCTTCGTACTCCCCAAGAGATGTTTAGGAACCCCTCCACTGTCACCTCTCCATCATCCCCCTATTACAAAGACACATGGAAAAAGTTGCTTACATTACACCGTGGACCTCATTTAGTCCCACTGAGACTGTGCACAAGCCAGAAGTAATTTAGAACAGTTTGTACCATACCTGAAAATAGGTGAGATGCAGCTGAGACTGGTCCTTTAGGTAGCAGTTGTAGGTGCTCAAAAGGGACAAAAACTCTGCTCTAAAATGAATAATTGAATAAATTGCATTGTTCAAGAAAAGAAAAAAACAAGGCAATGCATATACACAGTATCTTGCAAAAGTATTTACAGTTGTGCTTGAAAGTTTACATACCCTCCGATTAAAGACAAATGAATGACAAAAGTAATAATAATAAAAAATAAAATAAAATAAATGAAATTGAAATCATGACATTGATTTGGGAAAAAAAAGCAATATTGTATTTTAATAAATAATTATTCAGTAAAAAAATGTATTACCTTTTTCAGTTTTGGGGTATTTGGGTATTTAAACTTTGCAGCACAACTGTATGTCATTTTTTCCCCACAGCTCCACACTAAATGAAACTCAGTTGGAATTGAGTATAAACTTTGACAGGGCATTCCTGCATACATGCTGTGTTTGCAATTACTTCATTGCATCCCTGTATGTTTAGAGCCATTTTTACTGCTGAATAGAAAACAAATCTGATCCAGTTCCTGGGGTTGTGCAGGATGTTTTCTTTAGCATGCATTGGTTTTATCTATCTTAACCTGAACCTATAAATGCTCACCTATTCCTTCTAAAGAAAGAAATTCCCCTGAGCATGATGAATGACAAGCCCCTGGACTATATTTATAAAAAATACATTTTTTTCAGGGGGTTCCAATTGATTTATATGTGTGTTTGTCAACACATCAAACAGTAGCTTTAACTGACACAAAGTGAAATTTCTGAATTCATATACATGGGATTGTAGGCAGGAATGCTTTTTATTTATTTCTTTGTATGAAATTTTAAAATGTATCATAAAACATCAGAAAGACAGAGAGAACAAATAACAGAGAAGAAACAAATTTGAAGTTAAAATCACCTGGACAGTTTCCTCCCTTCCCCTGCTTGGATCACTGGAGGCGGAGACACTGTCTTCATCTCTGTTTAGCTACTGCAGATAAAGAAAGAAAATGATCAATCACATGTCACCACAAATGAAAAGCAGCCATGATAAATCCCAAAGTGTAAAGCAGGATGCAAACACTGTTGGTCTCGAGTGCATTAAACAAATATTATTGTCCATCATTATGTTGACCTTACAGCAAGTCAGATATGACGGCTAAACCTGCCTTTACTGCTCTCATACTACAATCACAGCATCACTCTTTTTAAAATGTAACTAGATGATTAAAGTCTTACCTCTTCCAAGGATGAAAATCTAACTTCTTAAGTCTTTGTCTCCGTTTCTTTCTTTTTGTGTTTTGAGAAATCTTTTTCCAGCTTCTCTCTCTCTCTCTCTCTCTCTCTCTCTCTCTGAAGTTTGAGTGTTATATTTATCCTCTTCTCTCTTTACTCTTTCACTTTCTTTTTTTCTGCATGTTTCCAAGGGTTTTAATAACAGGGCTCCACCCAGTAACCAGTGATGACAGCGTAGGGCAAACCATTTGTTTGTATTTTGGTTACAGACGCCCGAAGCCTCCCACTGCAACCATCAACTGTTGAAATATTTTAGCTCCTTTTCTGTTTTCTTTGTTTTCCTTAAACCTGTAAAAGTAACACCAGGAACAGTTAGTTTAGTGCACACTTCCTTTCTTCTTTCAAGATTTTATCTGCCTCAACCTGTTAGCTGTAGTGAAGCACATATCTCAGGTATTCAGTTGTGGTTTTTCATTTGAACTGAGCAGCTGTTTAGACCTTTAACGCCAGCAGGGGGGGACCATAAAGCCTCTGTGTTCTCAGAAGTACAGTTCCCTCAATGTGCTTTAATGTCATTGGTTTTAATTCAATTATTTTTTTAAGTTATCTAAACTCATGTTGACACTATTAATCTTAGAACTGTTAAATATATTTTTTTGAATAAAATAGTATATTTCATCCATTCTACAATTCCAGCAAAGGTATTGAAGTTATGTTGTCCCTCTGTAAGCTAACCAGTTTTTGTTATTTTGTTTTAAAGAAAAGTTGTCTGACATTTTGATCAATGCATCTACCTAAATCTGTCCAGCTTGCCTGTTCCTTCCTAAGAGATGCATCCCACAACATAGGATTACTCTATCAGTGTTCAGAGAGACTGTCAGTCTTAACTTCTGCTAAACATAGTATTTGTTTAGAAATCATAACTTCAGTCTAATTCAACAAGAGCAACTCGTTGCTGAAGTTTATTCTCTACCTGATTTATTGCATAATAATAATAATAATAATAATGATAATAACAGGGCACAGTTTGTAAGCACTGTTGTCTTGCAGCAAAAAGGTTCTGGATTTGATTCCCGGCCCTGGATCTTTCTGCATGGAGTTTGCATTTTCTCCGCATGCATGCACAGGTTCCTCCCACAGTCAGAAAACATGACTATAAGGTATATTGGTTCCTCTAGATCAGGCATCCCCAAAGTCAGTCCTCTAGGGCAGCTGTCCTGCAGGTTTTAGAGGTTTCCCTGCTTTAGCACAGCTGATTATGATGATTGGAGTTGAGCAAAAGCCTGTTAATCAGTTTTCAATTAAATCAGCTGTGCTGGAGCAAGGAAACCTCTTTAGCCTTCAGGACAGCGGCCCTAGAGGACTGACTTTGGGGATGTCTGATCTGTCCTTAGGTGTGAGTGTGTGTGCAGGGCTGTATGTCTTGATGTGTCGCTGTCTTGACCTGCGACAAATTGGTGACCTGTCAATATAGGCACCTGCCCCACTGTGACCCTGATGGAATCAACGGGAGAAGATGGATGGATAATAATAGTAACAGTAATCATTTGCAAAGTTTAGCACGACAGTGCCACAAAGTGTACTGTGGTGCAGTTGTCTTGCAGCGTAAAAGTCCCGGGTTTGATTCCCAGCCTAGGGTCTCTTTGCGTGGAGTTTGCATGTTCTCTCCATACATGCTTGAGTTTTTTCTGGTACTCTGACTTTCTCTGAGAGTCCAGAAACATTAATGATAGGTTAACTGTTATCTCTAAATTGCCCCTATATGTGGTGGGGATCTCTGTGTTGAATTGTGATAAACTGCTGGAGATAACTCTGATAGAATAACCAGAAGAAGATGGATGGATGAATGGATGAAAATAGAATTTATAATAAAAACATTCTTTTTTTATTGGTAACTTTGCTTTTAATATGGTAAGAACAAGACTTGGAAGAAACCATTTTCATTAAACCTTGAAGGTGAGATTAAAATGGTAAAGGTTTATGCATTGTAGCAGGAAAATACATTTTTTTAAAGATAAGTAAACTTTAAAAATAATTGGATAAATATTACAGCTTTCAGTCTGGACTTCAATTTCTAGACTAAATATCCTATTGCAAAACATGCCAAGATCGCACTAAAAACAAAGCCAATTTAAATACAATTATATTTTTGATCAAAACAAACTTGAAATGGAAATATTTTACTACTAAATATTGACCAAAGCTTTAAAAGAGAGGAATAATGTTTTTTTCTTTAATTCACAGGTAATATTATTCATAGCCGGCAAGGAATAGAGCATAAAAAACAGGCCTTTAAATGTAACATTTTATTAAGAAAAAACATGGCAGCTTCCACCCAGTAACTCATCTTATTGCCTTCCTGTATGTTGTACGTGAGCTGGTTTGCTCTTTCAATTGAATCCTAATAGTAATTCAGAGTCTTTGCTTCACCAAACCAAATGTAAGTCAAAATAATGCTGGTAGAAACCCTCAACAATTATTTCCTCTAATAGGAAGAAAGGAAAAAAAGCTGCCGATTCATTCCTCTCACATAAAAGATACCAATCCTACATATTTTCAGTACTAACCACATCAAAACCAGTCTTTATAAAAAGATTGAAAGCTTGTTCTTCCTACCTGTCCAGTCTTTTGTATGATCTCCTAAACAAAAAAGTGGATCTCCACTACATGTTTTTCTGTCTTATGTTAGTCCATGTGTTTGCATTCAAAGGTCTGAAGTACAGTTTGTGTTGTAGGAGGTAAGCCTGTGTAGCAACCCCTGAGCAGCTGGTTAATAATTGCAGAACACGTTGAGACAATGCTCAGAGGGAGTGGCTGACTGACACCAGATATGACTTGACTTTAGAATGGGTGTGTGTGTTGCTTTGTGTGTGTGTCTAAGAGAGAGAGAAAGAGAGAGAGAAATAGTGTCTACAAACAGGACAGGAGACTTCCAGATTTGCAGCAGAGCATATTTTATAGTATTACAAAGTTTTCTGAGAGTTCATTGACATAACTCAAAAGAGATTAGCTTTCATAAGCTACCGTGCAATGTGAATTCTGAGCTTGTTTGATGAGTAGTTGCAACTTTAAAATCTTTCTTCTTTGCAGTATTAAATCAGAGAGTTTTTAAACACAACAAAAAATAGTCTAGCATAAAGAAAATGAAGAAATATCCCTTCATTGTGCCATAATGAAGAAATCCGTCGCCTATATTTAATCTATTCATTAGGGAACAGTGAGCTGTCACTCGTAGTGACGCCTTGGGTATACTCTGGGGTTAAAGGTCTCTCACCAGAACCCAGACTGATGGTGTTAGTTTAAAATCAATGATCTTACTCTTCAGCACAAATGCTCTGCTCTCCAGGTTGCCACTCAACCTTAAATCTGAAAAAAGAAGTAAAGGTCGATTCACCTTTTAACAGATTAATCTTCTATTTGACAAGTGTTGGAAAAAAGTATTGTCAAAAACCCTCTGTCGATGCAAACATGCTTAAAAACAAAAAGATCTGATAGACCTAGATCATAAAAAGGTGGATGCTTTGCTAAGCACTCATTTTTTAAAAGCTTGCATTCCTTAGTTAGGTGGGGTGCTCCTTACTGCTGCTCATTGATCATTTGCTTTCACAAAAAAAAGTAGTTCCTCTAAAAGCTGCAGGTAAAACAAGAGTACAAGTACAGCTAATGACCCAAAGATATTCTTTGAAGAATCTTGCCTGAGCATGCATTTTTTTTAAATTAAACAATAAAGTATGGTCCATAAAAATGCATTAACACTAGACCTTTTTGCCATTAAAACGTGTCAGAATTTATATAGTACATTTTAATGCTGGTTGCTTAAGTTACTACTATCAGCAGAGGGAGTCATAGGATCACCAACGAAAATGGTCAAAAACTAAGTAAGAGCGTCTAGAAGAGAAATCTGCTTTGATAATGTCTACATTTTCTTTTCTTTATCTTTAGTTACAGTGCTGTTATATTTTATGTGTTATGTGCTGTTAGTGGGATATGGCCCATTTTGCTAATCTGCTAAGATGATGATTAAAAAAGAGACAAAGTTATAATTTTGCACATAGCACCACCTAGTGGTTAATGAATAACATGAACAAATAGATTTATTTCAAGTCACTTTTACACTAAAGGATTACTTTAAATGGAGTTCCTCTGGTTTATTGAGTTTGCATTTATTTTTACTGGTTTTCAACGTTTTTTCTTTTTATAATAAATGAAAATTTATTGTCAAGTTAATTGTTATATTAATGACAAAGAAATGTTCTATTCTATTCCATTCTATGTCAAAAGTGTCCAAATGAGGCTGTAAATGTAAATGTGGCTTTAAGTGGAGCTTTTCTGCAAAAACAAAGAAAATAATAAAGCAAAGAGCATCACATTCTTAAATAAATGCAATTATTCTATACATATATTCTGATACATTCTTCTCTCTTTCTCACACCTCAAACTGTAAGAAATCTCCTAACCCCTAGATGACAGACTTGAAGACAGAGAATTCCTGTTGGACTACAATGGTAGAGTGCATCCGTCACAGAATGGATGAGCAATGAATGAAGTGAAATGTCATTCCTTTCTTAAAATAAAACAGAACGTCCGGGCCGACAGGCAACAGGTGGACACAAAAGCTGTCTCCTGGATTCTGCGTATCCTGGGTATGCACATGTCAGCTTGTTAAGCTGTGCGCTGCAAAAAAAAGCTTGTGTGAAAACTTATATATAAATAAATAAATAAAAAATGTACGGATGTCCAGTTTTTGGTCAGTTCCTAATTAATTATATTAAATTTGTTATTTGTAAGTAGTTTTATTTTCTGTAGTAAATAATTTGATCTGTTTCTCTTTAGTAGAGATAAAAACAGACCTTAAAGGAAGCTGTAATGTACACATTCAACTTATTTGGGATTAATGAAAAGTGTACTGTCAGTATTGTTGACCACTGTGCATGCGTGCTTTCAGAGCTCAAGCTGCAAAATCAGAGTGACTGTACTTGTACAGCTGCTCCTGTCCATCGCATAGTTATAAGACACACATACACACACACCAAGTGACTGAGCTGCCTCATGTTTATCTCAGAGTGCTCATGGCTGTCCCCGGCAGACAGCAAAGCAGCGAGATCACCTTGTCACCTGCTATGGGAATCTAGCTGTCAGTTGGTTATTTTGCTTCTTCTACCCATGTTTTGTTCAGTATAATCATTCTGGAGCTAGAATGAAGACCTTGGTGCAAATATTTGTGCTTCCGTTGATTCTAGTTACCTCAGCTTACAGCACACAGAAAGGTAAGTATCAATCTTTGGAGAATGCAGACCATTTGACTGTCTTTTGTCTTTTCCTAAAGATGTCCTACAGTTTAAGGATTACAGGATACTACAGCCTTAACCCTTTTACCCTGCATGAAAAATGAACTTGTTGTCTACATCAACATTGTGAAAATCTGATGAAATAGTTTCCTTCCAACGACTTGGGATATCCTGTCAGTAATTTGTGACACAGGAAACTGAAAGCCTCAGGTGAATCACACGTTCAGATTTACAGCTGTCCACTTGTATATAAGGCAACTGCATCACAGCTAACGTGGTTAGTTGAAGCAGTAGGTGAAGCTCTGGATTATTGACATGCGATATGAGCAACATATCAAATGATGGCACAAGCAGTTCATGAGCTCGCTGGCATACATGCTTAGAGAGTGTGGAGCACCTATGCAAGCTGCAGAGGGGAACAGGTGGTCTTTCTGTTTCTGCTGATCCACAGGAACTGCTGTACAGAAAAGTGTCCTGGCATGCAGGAAGTTTAAGCTTGTCACATAGCATGGACTTTACCTATAAAATCTTAAAATGTTAAGTAAAAGGCAGTTCTCAGTTTTTCTTAGAATAAAACAACTACAAGCCATTTTTCAAAAATACCAACATGCAGAAAAAAGTCTATTATTTTGAGTAATTTTAATATGGTAAAGTACTGTTGTCTTAACACTTGGTAATGTATGATGACAATGGTGAAAGTATACAAAAACAAGCATCTTTCAGGGTAGTAAAAAATCCATAAAATAAATATTTTCCCACCCAAAATCTACTATCAGCAATTATTTTCTCTGCTTCTTTTAATACTTTGTACATCGTCCTCTATTCCAAAAGCACACCAAATAGTCTTTTCCTATAATATTTGACATGGCTGCAGAATACTTAGAAAGGGTTCTTGAATATTTTTCTTTGCACAATCTCTTAGGTTTGTACAGTGGCTCATGGCTTTTCGTCTTATGATCATTTAGTGAAAATATTCTTAAAGTTTGATTTTTTTTCCACATTTATTATAGTCTATTGCAGAAAATGCAATGATGGTGGTGTACGTTATCCTCTAATACAGGACGATCCATATTTCACCTTTGCTTGTCTGTATTATCAATACACAAATGCAAATTGATTGATTGTTCGATGTAAAGATTAAAACTGTTTATACAAGTTAGGATCTGTTTGAGAGCAAAATCCCAAGCAGTTTATTTTTTTTATATAAGTTCATACACACAGAATGGGGTTAATTTTATGCAGTCATTATCTATTTTGTCATGTTTTTTGAAAAAGTCAAATTAAAGTTAAACAAAATATTTAAAAAAATTATTCATTAGTCAATCTAAAATATTCAGTATTTTTTTTCTCAGAAAAGTAGCATCATATCAGGATATGAAGAGGAGTCATTCTTACATGTCCTAATGCTGATGTAGCAAAACCCTGTGGTAGAGAATCAACTTCAGCTGCTTAATCAAATGTATTGCTCCCCGTTTTTCTTATGCATTTATTTTGATGTTTAACAAAATGTTTTCTGTGCTCTTTCATTGTCCAGCACCTCGTATCATCACTTTGCTAGAAACAGTGGATGTACTTCTGGATCACAACGCCACCTTCATCTGTGAGGTGGAGTCAAGCCCTAGTGCTTCTATTACATGGACCAAAAATAATCAACCAATCATGTAAGTTTGAATAAACGAATGGATTATTTAATCAATAATTGGACATGTAAGGCCTTATCTGCTAAACTAACTATGTATTCATGGTGTGATTTGCACATGCATTGGTAAATATGAGCAACAGAGACAGGACTAGTTTCAACTCATGGCTATGGCTGTTAGTATTGATTGTTTTACAGGAAAGCAACATGAGTAACAGTAAATTGATATGTGATGAAGATTATATTGGAGGTCCCCAAACTTTCAGCTTCTGAACCATTAAAATTATACCACAGTCCACTAATGATTCAAACTACTGGTCAAGTCTATGAATGTTTCTTCCAAATCATTGATAATATTACAAACAGCATCAACACCCAAGTATTTATTTATTTATTTATTTATTTTTTATTCTTAGTGACACTTTCATATTTTAAAGCACTTAACATACATGTTTATTGTTTGGTTTAATTTCTGTCATCAAGCAGCTCAAGACCTCAAACTGGTTGATCAAGGACCCTAAGAGGGGTCATGACGCTTTGGGAATGAATGGATTAGATAATTCTAGTTAAGTTCTGAAAGCTGGGTGAAAAAGTGGGCAACTGATTTAGATACAAGTGGCCTATACCGAGATCAAGGCCATTTTTTGTATATATATATATGGTCCTAAATAGAATGTCTTCTTTTTCAATGCAGCCTAAGTCTGAACAATTATGTGGAGTTTAGATTTTTACATGACTTTTGCCACATTTGTAGATTCTCAACTCTACAATCAAGGCAACCAGTAAGATCCAAATATTGGATTAAACTAACATGACTGATAATGGTACTGTTTTGTTTTTTTACACTTACTTGTTGGGATTTACCGGTTTCAGCCGCTGTGAATTACGTAAATCCAATTGAAAAATGAATTATTGTTTCTAGAGTCTGGATTCTTCAAAATGAAAATATTACCACAGTAGTTTCTACAAACAGTTCTGCAAACATTGATGGAGCAGGAGCTAATCATAATTATTTAAATGTGTCTTTGGTGAATTTCAGAGTTAATACAGTTATGCTAATGTCCATATTTTTTACTTGTTACTGATGAGAATCAAGGTATTACTAAATAACCTGAAATGGTCGCCATGTCACATGATCCAAATTTTTTGCATTAAATTAATTGTTATGTCTTAATAAATATATATGTTATACTCACATAAAAGTGTTGACAGAGAGAGAATGCTTTAGAATCTATCTAAAATGCAATTATGCCTTTTAATGTTAATATTTAGGTGTCCGCTGGTCAAAGGTCGAATTAGCATGAATATTTCTCCAAAAATCTTTAGCTGTTATCACTATGATCTGAAATTATCACTGCAAAAACTTAAAATCTAAATAAGTCTATTTTTAAATAAGTGCATTTTTTCTTTAATTGAGGAGGTAAGTGAGACCCTTTGCCAGTAGAATAAGACAAAAAAAAAATGTTATTATCTTATTTGAAGTGCATATTATCTAATTATCTTATTTTAAGAGTAAAAATACTCATTCCATTGGCAAAACATCTTATTTATCTACTCAAATTAAGTGTAAATACACTTCATATAAGACTTTTTTTAAACTTATTTCTAGATCCTTTTTGCAGTAATGAACTTAAAATGTTGATATTACCATCTTAATCTTAAATTAACCCATTATTGAACTATCCATTGGTTCGTCCGTTATGTTAATCTCAGACAAAATTGAGTTACAGCAGCAACAGGTCCAGGAGAGAAATCTAGATAAAGTTGTTGCTCACCTGTCTTGTCTGCCCTATGAATTTAAGTGACATCTGAATTTCAATATGAAGTTGGTCAACCCTTTGCTGCTATTACAGCTTCAACTCTTCTGGAAAGGCTGTCACATTTAGAACATTGTATGCACATTTCTTAACAGCCTTTCATGAGAACATTTTCAAGATCTTACACTGGTTTTGGATAAGAAGGCTTGGCTCCCAATCTCTAATTCATCCTAAAGGTGTTATGTCAGGGTGAAGTCAGGATCCTGTGCAGGCCAGTCAGTCCCTCTCATCCATGTCTTTATGGACCTTGCTCACTACACTGGTGCACAATTATGTTGGAAGAAGAAGGGGTTATCTGTTTTTAGAAAGATAGGAGCATGGAGTTGTAAAAATGTCTTGGTCTGATGAAGCATTAGGAATTCAATTAACTAAAACTGAGAGAAGAAGCTCATCTCCTTTAACACCATGCTACAGCATCATCCCTTTATATCGTACAACAAATGATCTTTTCCCAGCTACTGCAAAATCAAGAATCTTGTATCAGATCGCCACATCAAAAAGCCCAACTTGCCCATTTAGAGAATGCGCTTTCACTGCTCTGGTGGTTGAGTGCTTTACACCACTGCTTAACTCTGACACTTCGGACTTGGTGATTTGGGAATTTATGCATTTGCTCAGCCCTTAAAACCAATTCCACAAAGCTCTGCATGCGTCATTAAGCTAATCAGAAGGCCACATGAAGTTTGGAGGTGAGCAGTGATTGACCAGAAAGAGTTGTGACCTCTGCAAACTGTGAACATCACCAGAAGATAAAGCAACTCACAACGTGGCCTATAACCTTGAGGAGGAATAGCTTTTGTACCCAGTGTCTTCCACTGTTAGCTTCAATACCAAAGAGATTTGACTGAGGAATATTTAGCATCTCAACTGGATTTATTGCACAGGTGGCATTCTATCACAGTACTGGGATTATCTGAGCTCCTCAGAGGGACCCACAGTCTACATTCCTATGTGCCTAATTCTATGCATTGTGGCAACAATTAGAAAACCTGATTTCAATTTTTTTAGGTGAAAAAAATGATTTAAGATCAACACTCTTTAACTCATCAAGAGGGGTCCCAAGAAATGTTGGGAGGGAAAGGGAATTTTCCCTTCTGTGAGTTTCAATTAACTACCTGGTTCTGTATCAATGAGAATAAAAACAGGTGCACTGTAAAGCAAGTTTCTTATCTATGAATCAGAACCATCATCCAGCTGACCCTTTTCAGCGCGGAGGTGACTAGTTTTAACCCCGTTATTCTGAAAGGGCAGCAATAAACAGTACAGCCCTTTATAACTAAGATCTTGTACGTTCAGTCCTGCTCTAAATGTCATGAATGTGGGTGAGGGTTGAACATTTATAGATTAATTGGCTATAAAGTTTGAGCTCAGCTCTTTCTTTAACATCTTTCTTCATCTCATGAACTCCCAACCGACCCCCACTCCCGACAATGAAAGGAATAATTGATTAAAAATTTTGTCTGCTCTGTCTTCATCTTTTACGTCTCAGTCATTTTGTATAGTGTATTAAAACAAATGGCTTACATTCGTAAACTGTAATAAATTTGAAATCGGTTACTTTATACCACACTAATTTTCTTATTGTCAGGTACTATGACAGTCGATACTTTACTAAGGAACAGGGCCAAATATTGATCATCCCTCACGTGAAAGACTCAGACAACGGGGAGTACTGCTGCATTGCCAGTAATGGCATTGGAGAAGCTGCAAGGAGTTGTGGAGCACTTCAACTGAAAATGAGTAAGCTTTGTCTATGCACCTGTTAAAAAATTCAAACAATTGAAATACATATTGTACATTTAAAAATTGTGTTTTCTTTTGTTTTTGTTTTTCTAAATCAGAGCCACAGATCAAACGGCAACCTACCAATGTAACTTTACTGATAGAGTCTAAAGCAGTGCTGCCCTGTGTTACACTCGGGAACCCCAAACCAGATATCACTTGGCTTAAGGATGATGAGCTTATCAAGGTAACTACTTTTAGTAATTATAATTTATGTTACAATTTAACTGTTTACATAACATTTGTCAGAGTATGGTGGGTCATGTGTATCTCTCAGAGCTGAAGTACAAAACGTTTAAAAAGGGAGAAATTTAGTAAAAACATAGTACAAACTGAAAAGAAGTTTGTTGAACTGATACGTTTGTTTTATTTCAATTTCCATCCATCCATCCATCCATCCATCCATCCATCCATCCA
>NW_015150776.1:388347-414049 GCF_000732505.1 Cyprinodon variegatus
CATCCATCCATCCATCCATCCATCCATCCATCTTCTCCTGTTTGATTTGTCGGGGTCCCGTTGGCAGGATACGACCTGGACACATCGCCAGTCAAGACCACTTCTATTTCTTTTAAGGCATAAAATATAAAAAAATAAGGTTACATGTGATGTTATGATGACCTGTTGATAGTGTGCAGGACCCCGCTTTTGCTGCTCCAATACCCCAAACTTTTTCAATCATAGACTCCACTGCACACATGAAGATCTGAATGATCTGTATTGAAGCATATATCAAAAACAGTCAGTTGGATTAGGATCAGGGAAACTTGGGAATCAAAACAGACTACTTGGCCATAAAGCCCCATATGCACAATATGCACCATGCATGCTGATTTTGTTTTATTGAAACCAGGAAGAAATGCAGCAGGCTTTGCTCAACGAGCTGTCAGTGAGCCATGACTGGCTAGTTTTTTTATTTTTTTTTTTACCTTTACTGCTTAATTGAACACTTTCAGTTTATTGGGACAACTGCAAAACTCCACAGTCAATATTCTGGAGATGTTCTTTAACAATAATTTTATTTTTATAATTCTGCTCCCATTAAACTCAAAATATGTTTGCTTACCGATTTCTAATGCTACTTACACATCAACTTTGATGAAAAGATATTAGCTCACTGCCTAATATATCCCACAATCTATAAAACCATATTATGAAGAAATCATTGTTATCTACTTAGCTTCTTGACTGCAACAATGTTACATCTTATTAATATATCATCCTAGAATACCATACAGTTATATATTTTAAATATATCTGTTTCAGATCAGTGACCGCATTACCATTCTTGATTATGGGGCACTGAAAATTCACAGGATCCAGAAGGAGGATGCAGGGGTATACCGTTGTGTGGCCAGGAATAGCTTTGGTTTGGCCTTTTCAAAGCCTGTCACCATTGAAGTACAAAGTATGTATTTGATTGTTTAACTTTCTCTGGTTTTATGAGCAAGTTTAAGAGTTTAAACCCTGTGAGGTATTTTCTAGAGTTTTGTTTTGAAGGACTCTAGCACTGTATTTGTGTATCTGCTCAGCTCCAGCACGACTCCTGCGTTTTCCAAAAGAGAAAAGAGCAGATTATGGGAGCAAGGTAACCTTGGAGTGCAATGCCACTGGAAATCCTATTCCCACCATCACCTGGCTTGAAAATGGGAATGTTGTGAGTAGCTAACCATATTATTTTGTGCATGTTTCCAAACACAATGAAAATGTGTGATTTTTTTTTTTTTTTGGTTGTTGTTGCATCCCATTTTTTTTCTCTGCAATCTAAATTTTAGACCTTTATTTTGAAATTTTACCAGGTACTATAGTGACATTAATGAGGTAAACTCACAAATATGTTAAAAAAACTGTTTGCTATTATTTCATATTTCATTCATTTTAAATAGAATACTAAATAGACAATATGTGAATTCAGGCACTCAATATTAACATCTGATAAAACAAACGAGGAACTTAAAATAAGAGACGAGATGTCTTGTTGTTTCTTAAGGAAATATTACCCACGGTTAAGAAAACGCTTTCTACCAAAACCTTGGTAAAGGTTTAAAGGTTAAAATATGAGCATAGTAAATTACATTATAAATCTGTTTACTATTAAGTAGGGGTGTAAATCACATCCAACATGGCGATTCGATTCAGTATCGATTTCCTGACCCAACGATTCGATTATTTTCGATACTCAAGAATACACCACGATTCGATTCGATTAATCAATTAATCAATCGGTTATTTTTTTATTTCATTTTTTTTACACCTTACAGGCTAAACAAAGTTTCAAGTTTGAAATAAATCAATGAAAGCTGTGACATCGTTATGCATTTTTTTTTTTTAGAAACAACAGCAAATAACAGAAGTAGAAAAGTTGCATCAAAAAATACTGCAGAAAATCAGTGCAATGAGTGTAATGCAATACCTCAGCTCAAGACATAGGAGGGCAAAATAGGTTTAGCGCCACCGCAGCACGGGAGGTGAATTACGGCCAGGAGCAAATGGATAAAAATAGACCGGAGGGAAAAAAAAAAACACAAATCGATTCTCTTGCGGATGTATCGATGCATCGGATCGTCGGCTGTTGGATCGACACAAAACGATTATTATTTACACCCCTACGGTACTTTTAAGGGGAAATGACGTCTATCAAAGGGAGCCACCAAAGGGGCTTGAACAGCACTTTTTAAATCTCACAAAAGTATTTTGCAAACATTGAAAACCCTGGCAAGGTTTTGCAAAAGTAAATCTAATTTTATTTTCCTTTTCTGCAGTACCAATTGTAGAGGTAGATAAGCTTCTGGTTCTCCACTGATGGGATAAAATAAGGTTACTCAACCCTTCTTTTATAGGGGTGTACAGCATGGGTCTAAAATCCTCAGTGGTTGTTTACTTTTCTGCAGATCATGTGACAATAAAGGTTATATAAAATGATTTAAATTATTTGCATACTGATAAGCCATTTGAATAACAAGCTGTCTCCTGACTGGCTTATCATCCCAAATATAAACTGTTTTGTCAAGATCATTTAAAAAAGCCTCACTCTCTTCAAAGATGACTTGCACCAAAAACATCTTCGCTTTGAAGTTTGCATCTGATTATTAACTTCTAATCTCTTTAATCCTTTAATCCCATGGGTATTACAATGTTTAGAGGATTATCAGATACATTTGTTTGACTGGTCTTTTGCCTGAACAGGATAACTCTACAGTAAGCATTAAAATGCAGACTGAGACTGATGCAACCCTTGTTCTGTTCTATAGTTTAGCATTTTTTTTTTCTTTGAGAGTGCTGGAAAAGAGGCTTGCCCAGGGCCCCATTTGTGTCAGAACCAACAGTACATGCAGGATTAGAGAGCAGCACTACAAAGAAGGCACATTTTGGTATTTGATTTCAAGATTTGAAGTACCTAAGGTCACAAAATAAGTGACAATATAAAAGTAAATCCTGTAGGGATCAATGACTGGGACAAGATCATACATCAAATCCATTACTTTCAAGAGCGTTATCAGAAATGTCCCTGTCATCTACTGCTTTCTCCGTCTACTCAAAGTATTCACATACACACATTTAGCTGTTACTGTAACGAGGCTGCAGACTGGCTGTGGAATCAGTGATATAAACAGCAGGGGATTCTCATCATGGTGACAAAGGTTTGAAGAGATTGCCTCACACTTATCTAATTATACACATTATTATCAGGTTTGATTAAGTTGCTCTTACTAAATAGATGAGTGATATAAGGATTTTGTCATGAGTGACCCAGATAGTTTCATGGTTATTCTTAGAATCAAAGTCTAACAAATACAGTATTTGTAATATTGTTTGATTATGATTAACATAGAATGTTAGTAAAAGTCATGCTGTCATAAAGGACACAGACTTTTTCCATGCAAACTATTATGGTTGAGTTACAGTACATAACAGGCTGTCTACATGTTTCATAGCCTTTGATTCTGGCTATGATAACATTGAAGGCCTGTAATAGTTGTAAATACTGGGTTTGTTTGTGCATGTGGGTCCGTGTGTGTTTGTGCTGATTAAAATGACTGTGAGAGGTGATTTCCTGGCAGCTTGTTAAGCCATTAATATCAGTGGGGCCATGTCCTAAAACAGGCAGCGTGAAAAGCTTCAAACATAGACAAGGCCACATAGCCTAAACCCACTCGCTTATACATATCTACATATTATACATACATATTTTTGTGGTGAAGTTTGAAAGCAGTTAATGATCAACATGCTCATTGTTTACATAAATATATTATCGTTGGTCACATTGTAGTTATTTAAATGATGATATGTCATCATGAACCCTACAAGTAAATGCTAAGATTTACTGTCGTTTTCTTAGCCTAATGCATGTTAATCCATTTTACTAAATGTAAATCTAAAAATAAATTTCATATTTCAATTCTTAGATAAGAATTGAATGCCATAGTTTGTATGTCCTCTTCATTAGAATTTTTTTTTTTTGTGATATTGCATGTAGAAATTGCATCTTTAAAATGCTGATACGTTTGTATGTTTAAAAATAATTTGGATAACAATTGCTTTTTCATTGTCATTTTTTGCATTCTTTATTCGAACTCTAATATCTCAGCTTCAGTTTCCAACTTAGAACATGTAAGTTTTGGGAGAGCTGTAAACTTACCTCAATGTAATCAGTTTGCTTCCTTTTTCTTATTTTTCATACTTAAATATATAGTAAAACAAATCTAAATACCACAAAAAGTTTTCAGAGTTTTATTAAAATCTAAAAGCTTTGACATCCCTGAACTTTGATTCTTCTGATTCTAATATATATATATATATATATATATATATATATATATATATATATTTGAGCAAGAGTCTTTATATAATATACAGGAGAACAAAACCCTATGTGTAAGAACATTTAATTTCCCTTTGGTATAAGTAAAGCATTAATGAATTGAATTCCTTGAGTTATATCTATCTCAGTCCCCTTTGGTGTAGAAACGTGTTTCATTGGTTTCTAGTTATGCTGACCCACCAGATTGGTTTTGTTGGTTCTACATTTTTCTGTCACAACATTTCCAGAAGTTTGTTGATTGATATGAAAAGCATATCTTAACCAACTTATTAAAGGATATTTTATTATACATAAATAAAGATGTATGCATGAACATTTGATCATTTAACTTTTCATGCCCGTGTGTGTTGTGATGTCTAAGCATGATGATGAAGATGAAAATGAAAAATATTTGTATAAAATTCCTATAAGCTGCAGCAGATATCAATTTTCTAATCTCTGTGTTATTTCATTTCCAGGTGCCTGGTGCCTCAGTGGAGGAAACCCTGGTGGGAGATGTAATACTGTCTGTTCTTAAAGTAACAGCGACTAAGTCAGCTTTGTACACGTGTGTGGCTTCCAACAAGCACAGCAGTGGAACAAATACTGTCAAAAAAAGTGCCACAGTCATTGTTACAGGTAAAAAAAAACTTGAAAGAATCTAATTTTACATCCAACTGTTTACTTACTGCAACAAAACACCAACACAACTGTTTTGTAGAATCATTTTTATTGGTGTGAGGCTGTTTGTGCCCAGCTGCTCCTTAGTGTTATGTTAGCTGCCATTTGGTTGTGCTTTACGTTGCTTCAGCTGCTTCTTGCTTTAAACACATCCTGGCAGCAGTCATCCTCAAACGACAGTAACCACACCTGCATACACACTCTGTTTCAACCTGGTTGTCCCTCATTCCCTCACATTTAGATATGGCCTGAAGAGAAAAGCACTATGTCTGTTATTTGCTTGAAAAGGTCCAAACTGATTTGTCAACTTTGTCTTTCCCATCCGTCTTGCATCTTTGTTCTCCTTGTTCTACTTGGGTTCATTCAAATTGCCTCCTCTGGATATTGCCTTTTTCCTAAAGACTGGAGGTAAGACAGATGCATTTTATGTTCCCTTTTTATCTTCTATGCTTAATGTGTTGTATAATGTACACAGGGGTGTTCATATTCAACAGAACTCCTGGTAGATATGTGGGGGGAAAAAAAGCTTTTTGCTTTCATTATTTTACTGAATGTTGTAGACAGTGCAACCTTTTATTTCAGATATCTTAAGTCGGTAGAAAAAAACAACCTCTTACAAACTGTACATTTCTACATTAGGTGATAAAAAACTCCTGCTTTTCATACTTTGTACAACCTCCTTTTTGTCAAGAGGGAAATAAAAGCTTTAGCAGATCTTCAGCAGATCTTCTTTTACATATTTTCTGGGTAATTGTTACAAACATGCAACAAGAAGGTATATCTAATAAACTTGAAATGAGTGAAGATTGGTGAGGATTTAACTCTTATATTTCAGCTGAATTGGTAAAGAATTATTTTGTCTCAAGAAATTGTGAACATTTCCTGTGTTTATTAGGCACTGAATGGTAATTATTAAAGATCCAATGATAAACCATTTTTATATGACTAATTCGGCCAATATTTCTATTTAAGGTTTTCGGGTATTTTAAAGAGTTCATTATGCAATATACTCAGTCCAAAAGGTTAAATGATCCTCAAACACAATTGTTTCTGATAAAGAGATGCTTGTCAAGATAGTTAGTCTTTGATACAAATTTTTTTTGTTTAATTTTTAATTATTTCAGTGCCATACAACAAAAGCATTGAGTTCTAGTTGAAGTTTGAGTACTTTTTAATATAAACTTGGGGTTTCATTCGGACTTATTCTGCACAGTTGTAATTATCTTAAACTTTTCTCTCATCACTGGTCTATTTATAGATATTAGCAAAATGAAGTGAAGTACTTTGCTTATGTTGCAGATGTTGAAGTCATTCAAGTAAGATTATCAATACTTAGATTACATTTTTGAAGTCTGAATGACTATTTCCTCAATTATTAATGGATTATAACGCATTTTCCACATACAGTATTTGACAATGTTTTTCTATAAATGCTACATTATTTTAAGAGTGTTTGCTCTTTTTCTGATTCTTATATTGTAATGCATTTGCAATCTCCCTCTGCCAGGTATCAGTTAAAGGCAATTTAATTAGCCCATTAGTAAGATTTTAACTTTGATGAATAACAGACAACCAAAGTCGCACTGATAGACTTTATTAAGGTACACATTTAGCTGGTGGAAAAAAACAACAAAACAAGAGTGTAATAGGAAGTGACTGCTTTAGGAAAAAAAAAAGAACATTGGATTGCAAGTCACAAACAGGTTAAAAGGTTACATCTAATTGCAATTTGATATCTAATGAACACATCTGCACAGACATCAGTCTCCATCAAAAGTGACATCTGGAGTTTGAAAATACTGTAACATAATGAGAGCAAGACAGCAATTACATTGACATGCAGGTATTCAGAGAAGCCAGAATGACAGACCGGGTTAATGTGTTTCCATGCATGAGGAATAACAGGCAATGGAGAAGGAAAAGTCAGACTATTAGCAAAACAGGAATACAGGAAGTCTGGTACACAGGCTGGCCGACTTTCATAAAATGTGACAGATGTTCATTCATGAAGCAATGAGGAAGTCCAACAGACACCATGCAATCCATGTAAACCCTCCACATCCACTATCATGATCAACATCTGGATCATTCTAAAGAGATACTTCAGGTAAAAAAAAACAAACAAAAAAAAAAACTCTTATTTTTAGTCACTGTCTCCAAAAGCAGTCATATTTCTTTTCTCATCAGTTCTTTTTTTTTTTTAAGTGCGCTAGAGAATGCTAAAGCCTGGATGTTCAAATTTAATGGAAGGCAAATATAAACTTGTGAAGCGAAGAAAACAATTTAAAAAAAGGATTTTAGAAAGCAGCTCATCATGGACTGAGACATATGGGAAACTAAGTTATTATACTCAGGAGTAGATTATAAAGTTCGTTTTAAGATTTTTGATCTGGACTTCAATTGGAGCCATTATCAGCAAATATAGAAATATGGGAAACTGAGGATTGTTCCCAGCCTAGCCTTCCAAATCTACTCAGAGAACAGAAAAAATAACTTAATTAACTGTTGGAAAAAATACAAAAACAATAAAAACATTTGAAGTGCTGAAGGCTTATCTCCAAAAAATAAATAAACCACAAGATGGTCCCAGCTTTGTCGCAAAAAATGAATAAACATTTTTCCCATACAGCTAACTTGATTTATAATCTATCTAAAACAATAGTATCTATCTATAATAGATAAAAGGAATTGAAACACTTACAAAAAACTATTTGTATTTTCTCTATTTTTGGTGTTTATGTATACTATAGCAGGGGTTCCTAAGCATTTCAGCCACTGACCCTTAAAAAATAACAAAACAATGGACTGGCAACCACCTAAAAATACATATAATTACTTTACTCTATATTTATTTAACTATTTATATGTTCATTTTTGAATAAATTTATTTTTCAAAATTACATTTATTTATCTATTTCCATTCCATTTTCTTTCTGATTATCTAAGCTGGGCTTGCGAGGGGTGCTGTGACAGAGGCAGTCTATCGCAGGGCAACACAGAGACAAACAGGACAAACAACCATTCACGCACACAGTCACACCTAAGGAGAATTTAGAGAAGCCATCTAACCTAACAGTCATGTTTTTGGACTGTGGGAGGAAGCCGGAGTACCCAGGGAGAACCCACACATGCACAGAGAGAACATGCAAACTCTTTGCAGAAAGACCCCGGGCCAGGAATTGACCCTGAAACTTCTTGCTGCAAGGCAGCAGAGCTACCCACTATTTCTCTATGCGGCCCCCATTTTTTTATTTATTTGAATAAATGAAAAAAATTAGATATTTTATCATTCAATTGTATATTATATATTTATTTGAATAGATACATGATTAAATAAATGTTACATCTTATGTATATCATGATTTGTTTTGGACCCCAATCTGGGAAAGTAGTATAGGATCAAAAAGGGGTTACATTAGTTTAAAGTGCTCTGTGTCTCTGTTGGCAGACATCATCAACAACAGATACCAGGCAAGCAAAAAGCCATCACAGGCTACTGCAGCGCATATCGTGGAGATGTATGTCGCAGAATTCTCCAAGAAGATTCCCTGGTTTTCTTCAACTCCTCCCTACTTGACCCCGAGGAGATGCAGGAATACCTGGTTCAGAGCTGGTTGGCTGAACTGGAAGGCCTCAGCGGGCTGTGTAGCCCAGCTGCACGTTCACTGCTGTGCCACTCTGCCTTCCCTGAATGCAACCCATCAGGTGTGGGATCTACACCTAAACCGGTCTGCAGGTAAGTTGACGTCCTCTTTTTTGTTGAGTTTCCTTTGTACTGTTTCTAAATTAGAGTGGAGGAAGCACAAGTAAATACATATAGAGTGTCGAATCATAATATATTTCTTTATTTTTCAAATAGAGAACACTGCCTGGCAGTGAAGGAGCTCTACTGCCATAAGGAGTGGTTGACACTGCAGGGGACTGGTTCGGTCGAAGCGGGACTTCTGAGTTCAGTCACAGGGTCCCAGACCTTTACTTCACTCTTACCCAACTGTCAGGCCTTACCAAGTCTCCGCACTGATGCTGATGGCTGTACATATATTCCCTTTGTAGGTAAGATAAATCATAGCTGTGGGGGGTGATTTTTCAAGGGTCCGTTTAATTTAAAATATTTTATTGATCCCAAAATAGAATCTTAGAGGTTACATATATACTTAAAAGTATCTTGGAGGATTTTCGCAAATTTTTGTAAAGACCTGCCCTTTCCACACCTATCAAACGTGTGCAAGAGTGTGCTTGAGCCGTTTTTTCCTCATGCATGCTCTGTTTAAAAGTTTCTGTTTGCATCAAACAAGCTTACTTTCCAAAAGGAAATTTATAAACTTTCCACTATGTCAGACTCACCACCGGTAAGATAGCTACCTGGGGACGAGCGTGTAGGACAGCCTTATGTAAACAAATCGCCACAATGATTAACAATTTGGAGGACCACTTATTTTGATGATCAACCTGGAAAAAGAACATTTTCCACTATACCTTTAAGTGTCATTGGAATAAAACAGTGATAGGTAATGCTGTTAAAGAAAATATGCCATCATCCAGCTATTTTTGGAGAAAAAAAACTTCAAGCAGATAATATCACCTCTTATACCAGGGAAAGGCCACCTTGGTCCCTGAGTGCCAATATCCTGCAGCTTTTGTATGCATCCCTTCTTCAACACATCTGAATTTCTCTTTTAACAATCAGTGTTTTACTAATACTTCTTTTATGTACTTCGTCACAATGAATTGCCAGTTGTTTTCACTTGACATTAGATTTGTTTTTGTTTCTTGCAGATTTACAAAAAGATCAGATAACAAGTAAGTATTAATAGAGAAGCCAGAAGAGAAATCCAGTAAGAAATAAATCAACATTTACATAAATGTACTAATGTCTTCTTTGATTTAAAACAGAAACATGTTACAACGGCAGAGGTCGTTTCTACCAAGGCAGTGTCAATATGACAAGATCTGGAATACACTGTCAACCATGGAACCAACAGGTATACCACACTAAATACTGTTTTTTTTTTTGTTTGCTACACACAAGACTAAGTCAAGAAAACTCCAAGTAGAGACATGAATGTTTTTCAGCTAAAGAACAGTGTCATTTGTAAGAATTATTTCTTTTGAAATTGACAGCTTTTAAGATCTGCTAATATAGAGTTGCAGTAGTACCCATTCAAAATTGACCCACTTTCCTTGATGGGTCCTTGGCTGGTCCCCTACAATTTCTTTTTTAACATCAAGATTTCTGCTAAAATATTCTTTCTGTCATGATTTGTGGACATTAAGATCTAAAGAGAAGCGACATCTTCTGGTCAGACCCTGTAATTCAGGGAAAGGTTTGAGTCAGAGTAAAAAAAAAATATGCAAGAGAGGTTCACTCCAGTGGCTGGAAGTTGGAGGGGATTTCGCTGGGAGTTGGAGGGAAGTGGGCTGCCATTCGGCTGGCGTTTGACTGGGAAGGGCCATTTTGAATGGCTGCTACTGTATATCTAACTGATACAAAGGGTTTTAATTCGATTTGTTTCAAACTGCTAACTTCAGCTCAAGCAAAGTGTCTACTTCCTAAGAGATTGCTAGTTGGCATAATGATTATTAAGAAGGACAATTTTTTATCACTGCTAAACTAAGAATGGTATGACATCTTTATACAACAGCTAAGGGAATAATTATATGGAAGTTCACAAAACTCCAACACATCCCCAGATCCTGTCCTCCCTTACTCATAAAAGACCTCTGCAGGGAGGGTCGTAAGCCTTCCCAAGTCCCTCAAAACATGTGGGACTGAACAAATAAATTCCCATGGTCTCTTCAGCACATCTGCAAGGGTAAAGATCCAGTCCACTCTCCAATAGCTTGATTTATAACCAAACTGCTCTCCATGAATCTGAGGTTGGGTCAGATATCCATCATAATCAAAACAAACTGTCAGGTTCCTTTTATTAAACTCTCAAGTTATTATTTAATCATTTTGTACTATAGACAAGAGATGCATTGATTAAAAAACACCTGATTCATTGCATGTTAAAATTCTGACTTAATATTCTATAAGTAAAACAAGTTATAGGCTGACATACCAAGTACAAGACAGAATCCTTTCAAACTCCTCAAACCTGCTCTTTACGAAATACCCTTTGTGGATAAACTGTTAGGAGAGTGATGACTGAGATTTTTGAGTTTCAAAGCTAGCATATTTTTGAAGATGATTAGATTAGTTTTTGATCAAATGTTCCAGATTTTTACACAGAAACTGACACGCTGATAAACGCAAATGGAAAAGCTCTTGGACAGGCATACATGGGTTAAACACAAACACACTCCCTGCAGCCCAAAAGCCTCTCTATGTTTTTATGGCTTTCCTTACTCAGAGGGTCTTTTTGGGTGAACTGTTACTACCCTCCTGTTCAGGGGTGTGTGTGTGTGTGTGTGTGAGAGTGTGTTTGTGCCAGGTCAGCAGAGAGGGAGGAGCATCTTATGTCACATCCTGCCTCTGGAAGCAATTACCTTTCACACGCATATGGTAAACAGACTCCAGTACAATCTCTCTCTATTACATACACATAGCAGGGAATGTTATATTCGTTCACGTTGGAAGATATATGTCTGCTAAACTCAGGAAACAATTGCCATCTAATATATCTCAGATGCTGGTTTATTCACTGTAACCCTTTCCTGCTTGGAACTAGTGTTCCCAGATTCCTCAGAATTTCCTTCCTTCACATACATCCAAAACCCTTTTACATATAAAGTTACCTAAACAGTACCTCTGTTGGTCCTACACTCTATAAATCAGACTTTTACATGAAAGTGTCTGAAAGTCAGTGTTTTCCACATGTCACGCAGAGGACACGGCATTTAGAAGAATGCCAAATGCTAACAAATGACATACTTCAGCCTGGACACACCATAGTGAAATATTTTGTTGTCAATATCATACTTTATGTCGGGAAGATAGATATTGTTAAATACAGAACTTTTCAGGGGAAAAACCCCTGAAGAAAAAAAAAAGAATTGCGGCAAATTTTTCTTGACAAAAAGGATTTGGCAGCACCTGATACTTTCACAGTGTTTCAGAGACGTGGCACATTTTGATGGGGGAACGGTTGAGCTACTGCAGCTTTAGCCCAAGAACAAAAGAGTCTGGTCATCAGTGAAAATCTAAGAATAGGATTTGTTGTGCTCAGATATGAAATGCAGCAGCCTGCTCTTCTTCATTTTGTTGTTGAGAACCGCTGTCAAAGCCACAGCTGAGAACCAACACGCTACATACTGCATGCCACCCAACGAAAACCACAATAGTCTGCTTTTGACTTTTTCCTCTAACTAAGCTTATAGGCATGCTCCACGAGCTGAAGTGGAAGCCCACACCACTGTCTTCCTGAGGCAATCAACCAGTAAAGTACTTTTTTCATTGTGCTACTTTTAACTTAATTAGAAATTGTATATAATGTTCACTAGCTTCAGAAGGAGCTTGTTTGAACTTTGCGTCAGATCTTTTTTGTGTGATTTTAAACTGAGCTTATAAACATGCACTGCTAATATGTTTTTTTGTAAAAGAGACTGTGCCATCAATCTTCTGAATTAGATCATTTTTCCTATTTTCTTCTCCTCCCTCTTTCTCTCTTTCCCTTTGCGTTGTTTCATTTTCCCTAATTTCTGGATCCTGTTTTGTTGGCTGGTCACACCTAGCTGCATGTCAGCTTTGTTAGTCAAAGTCAGTTAAAGTTCAGTCAATTCTTTACATTTATCTCAGAATTTAAATATAATATCATGTCATTAATATAACTTTGTAAATTTAACAAGAATTCAGTGACAAATTAGAAAATAAATAGATAAAATTAACTTCAAATCATATTGAGATATTCTTTTAAAACCAAATGTAGCTTTATCCCATTTTCTGTATCATGCTGCATATGTAATACAACATGCATGCATTTTTGGGTTATTTTCTGCTGGGTGCATGTTAGTTGTAAAACTACACGAATATGTTTTGATCTTATTGGTTATTTCTCATTTTAAAGTAGTTTCCTAAAACACAGAAGACTAACTTCATCCTATTCAATGTCTTAGAGATATGCAGTTTGATTTAGAGAAAAAGAAACAATAGCAATGTCAGTTCATCAAGGTGAGTTTCTATGATAGATACTATTTCCATCATATTTACAATGTCAGAACAAAACGCAGCAGCCTTTATTTTCTCTTTCTCTAGCATTTTAATTGTCCCCTACTCTTCAAAATTAATATATTTTGCAACAAGCAAACTCCTTAGTGCAGCGGTCTTCAACGTTTTCCAGGCCCAGGATCCCCAAACTGATGGCGAGATGGAGCTGGGACCCCCTAATTATATATATTGTATGAAATTGAGTTATATCAAACTGGTCCTATAGTCACTCTATTACAGATGAAGTAATGTAACAAAAGTAATTCAGCCCTGGGATTATTAAAGTATTTCTGATTCCGATTCCTCATTGATGGGACAGGTGTTGTGAATGAAATGGTGCCCAGCTTGAAAGAGCTCCTGTGTGTCGCTGAATGTGTGCGTTGATGACTGAAAGACATCTTCTGCCTCCATTTATCTGTTTACTACAGTGTTTTGGATTCATGTTAACCTATATTTAAAGACATTTCAATTAGTGGAAAAAATTGCAGGGGGAATATAAAAAAAAGTCGTATCAACCAAAACTTTTGCGACCCCTATGCAGTACCTCTGTGGACCCCCTAGGGGTCGCGGACCCTCTGTTAAAGACCTCTGCCTTAGTGAAACACTATAAAAAATGTAAACTCATACGCTTGACCGGTGTTTACCATTTGAAGTGAAATTTAATTTAATATTACTCCTGTTGAGGGATGTGATCCATGCACAGTGGGATACTATCTTTTTAGTCTTAAAAAAAAAAGAAAACTCTTTTTGGCCTGAGTCAAAAGGCTAAAACTGGCATGTGGTCGAGTCTGTGTCACTCAACAGAGGTGGAAAATATGACAAATTTCTCCTTATTCTGATGGCAGATCTAATGAATCACCCAGATAACTGTTACACTAAAAAGGCAGATCTAATGAATCACCCAGATAACTGTTACACTAAAAAGGCCAATAAAATGAGATAGATGGTCATTAATTGCATCTTAAGGAAACTGAAGCATTCAGCTTCCTTTTTTCTTAAGTGCTCAGTATTATTTTACAGACTAGTTTACAGCTATTGTAGTGCAATACAAGCTGGGTAATGTGGTAAGATTACAACACTTTCTAAAGATGTTTATGACATCATGCTGCATGACTAAACTAACCTAACTGGAAAAAGCCAATAAATTGCTGCATTACCTTTGTTTTATTCGTGTGAAAACCATAGCAATGTGCTCATAGGAATAAAATTCCTCTCAGGAAAAGATCATGTTAAGTAAGTTTTAATAATCTTAGATTGCTACAAAACATCTGAAGTGCAAAGATTGTTACAAATTGCGAGATGGATGGAATCAGATGATGAAAACCGAGTCCTTTACTCTACTAAGAGACATGACCATATTATTCCTTTGCTTAGATTGCTTGTTATTTGTAATATTTCTTGTGGAACAAGACAGTCCTGTAAGGGATTTACATCAAACGTTTTGCAATATAAAAGCATTTTAAAATCCAACATTCTCAGCTCATAGCAACGTGTCCTTTGGGAGACATTTGACTGTTGCTTCCTGATGATTATTGCACAAAGGGATATTTGAGTTGGCAGATCAAATTGCCCCCTCAGCATAGAAAGTCAAAACAACCCCAATGGATGACTTTCTGCCCTGTGGTTGCTGAGTTACAATATGGAATTTTCTGAAAATATAGGGTTCTATGTTTAGTATGTTTTTTATACTATGATGGTTAATAATATGTCATTTGGATTTTCTGTCTCTGCTCACCGTATATGTTTTGTTTTGTAGGTTCCCCACCAGCACCGTCTATCTGTGGATGTCATTCCAGAGTTGATGAACGCAGATAACTACTGTAGAAATCCTGGAGGAATCAGCGACAAACCCTGGTGTTACACCTCAGATCCTAATATACGCTGGGAGTACTGTGCTGTGCCCCAGTGTGGGCAGACAAACACAGCTCCAGGTGCTTTTGCTCAACTCATTACATTTCTAACCTTCCATTTTCTCCATATCACCAGGTCACATGTAAATCTATTTAGAACATTTCAAGCTTAAGATGATTCAATAATGAAATGACCGTAAAATTGATACTGTAGTTACATCTTACTGGCTGTGTACATCAATAGGTTTTTGACTTTCCTTCTACTGTTTCTGATAGTTAAGAAGCCGGAGCTGATAGTGCCTGATCAGATTCCTCGTCCCCCTCCCACATCGACATCATCATCGCCTGCCTACTCAATGTCTGTCATTGTTATTGTCCTGACCTCAATGGCAACTGCAGTCTTTCTCACAATTATCATCCTTGGCTGCCACAGGCGACGGAAGCAGTGGAGGAACCGCAAGAGGTAGAGAAATCTAAAGGGAATGACAGGAGACTTGAAATATGCTTTTATGCTTTATCATATTTTTGCCATGTGTCTTTTATTTCTGTCAGAAGAGAGATTGGAACCGCAAAATTGAGTGCTCTTCCATCTGAACTGTTGTTGGATAGACTCCATCCCAATCCCATGTACCAGAGAGTTCCTTTGCTTCTGAACTCAAAGCTGCTGGCCCTCGAGTACCCGCGAAACAACATCCAATATGTCAGAGATATTGGGGAAGGAGCTTTTGGACGCGTTTTTCAAGCCAGGTAAGAGAGGTTGATCAACGAGAAGAAAAATTAAAAATTAAAAAAAGGTCAATTGTTCTTTCTAGGCGACAGATCAAGTGTCAAAACTGTGACTTTTTTTTTTACTCAGAGGAAAGAGAAAAGGGTTGAAGGCTGAGGGATGGAAGAAAATCATACCTGAAAAAGACTACTGGTTATTTCTGGAAACATGCGTCATTCACAAAGTCACAAGGGGGGGGCATTATTGTGTAGGGGATAGTTACCTTCTTGTTACCTTGAACTCTATCACAGCAGGACACAACAACTCACACTTATTTCTTTCACGAGACTAAACACTAAAACTGAGTCATGTGGCATTTTAAGTCCCACAGCAACATAAATCTGCCAACAGCTGATTTGTCAACAATGCCAGAGCTGTACCTTTGTGCTCTATTAAGAACTAAAATAGATTTAGCTCCATTTAAAGGCAAGTCACTGCCATCTGTCTTATTCCATATTAGTTACTGTTTATTATAGAAAACTACTTGATAAAGCATACTGGCTGAAATCCCTCACATTATGTATATTGAAGCCAGGGAGAAAATTAAAAATGCAAAAAAGCACCCTCTTTCTAATACATAAGCCCCTAATATGTAGTCTGTGTTATTTATTAGAAGTATGAGAGATTTGAGAGTTATCAGAGAGTTCTAGGTATCAGAAATTGCTGTCAAAGTAGTGGCTTAATTACATCAAAGGTCCACTTTTACAGTATTGGCAAAGGAAGCTAATGTCTAATCCATCTTTAACATAGGATTTAATTGAATTAGGATATAAGTAGCTTTGGATTTGTCCATATTATTAGACTAAATTTGATCTGTTGATTTTTGGTGAAGTTCCTACACATGACAGTTGTTATTAAACAGTGCTTTAATAATAATAATAATAAAAAAATCCTACAATTTCTTACTCAAGACCAATGGGTGTTTAAAAATCTGATGTTTATAAGACATAAAAGTGCAGCTTACTGAGTAGGACAAACCGTGATTGAGCAATGAGGTTCCAGAGCTGATGTTTAAGAGTCAAAATTAACAAGCTTGGGGATTTAGAACGTGTTTGCCAAGTGTCATAAACTAATGGGTTGATGACTGGGTCATGGAAACCAAAGCTACACATCATTTTTGGTATTACTCATCTGCAGTGGCTATTTTCTAAAGGCTGACCGTTTTGTTTTATACTAAAGCTGAACTAGTTTAGCTGCTATTGTTGAAGAATTTAGTGCTAGTTTGACTTAAAATATGTCAGAATAGACAGAACTTTACATGATGCTGTATTTAGGGGTCAAATCTGTAGATCACTTGAAGAGCCTATATGTAGGTCCTCAGGCCCAGTCCAGCTATAGGATGTGGTAGATATGCACATTAGCAAGAAACTGAAATCACTGATAGCATCGCAAAAACATATGCATACTGACTGCATCAGAATCTGTATGAAATATCTTCCTTACAGTTTATTTTGGACTATCTTACCGTAGTACAAAACATCACAGTTCCCGGAACTGTTTCACAATTTACCTCTTAGTGCACAGTGTTAAGTATTAAAAAGCATCAGCTAGAAAAGAGTGGAAAACAAATCTTACCACTCAGTCCATATTAAATAGAAAAAAAACAAATCATTGAAATAAAGCATGTGTTGGAGCTAAGCAACACCCCTGCCAGGAAATAGAAATGGACTAAAATGTCTTTAACCAAGAAACCACATCCTGTGTCTACAATTTAATAGCTCTTATATGGTTGGATTGTTTTTATTTTTCTATTTAATTTCTTTTTTATAGCTAGAGGGATAGCCTCAACACTCACACAAGAAAATCTAATAAAGAGCATAGACTGTACGGAGTATGCACACTGGGCTTTGGGTGTAAAGAAAGGCTGCGCTCATGTCTATTGATCAGCAAATGTATAAAAAGAAAAAGCTGTTTTCACATTTGGTTCTGTATCTAAGGTGTTACATTTTTATTTATACTGTAGCTTTTGTTCCTCTTTAAGCGGTTAATGATTTTAAATGCATTATAGTACTAAAGGCTTTCAGAACATCTCTTCCATACAAACTAATGTAATATGAACAATAATAATAATAATAATAATAATAAACAGTGATGCAAATTGATTATCTGTAATTAACCCATAGAGATCAGTAAGAAAGTAGGACAACCACCTTTAGTCTTAGGAATTCCTTTACTTCCTTGCACTTTCTGCACTATATTTAAAAAGCTGTTATAGGGGGAAAACATGGCAATCAAATCAAGCAAAAAACAAAATAAAAACATACATCAACCAAAAAAAACAAACAAAACACTTTAGGCCTTGCCAATCCGTAACTGTAAGACCTTAATCTTGTGAAAGGAAATGTGGTTTTGTGATTCTGATAAAGAACCTCAGTGAGCTGGAGGTCAATTAGTGTTTTATCTCTCTAGTTTGAGATATAAATGTAAACTGGTCCTGAACATAAAGGTTAATGAATTCCTTACAATACGATACAAATTTTAAATAAATCATACGCAAGATTGGAGCACTTTTGGATACTTATTTTACAGTGCATCAACAAAAAACTTATAGGAGCAAAATGGAAAATATAGGGTGCAATAAGAAGGTATGAAATGATGAAGATGTGAACTAGACTGTGTTTAAGGCACTTTTTTTTTTGCAAATGCCAAACTGCTATAATTGGAGGACTCTGGATTTAGAAAGGGAAAACACTAAATGCTAAATGTATCTTTTTGGAACCCAAAGAAATGTTTTGTGCATTTTACATTGCTTTCAGAGCACCGGGCCTCCTGCCGACGGAGCCTTTTACGATGGTGGCTGTGAAGATGCTGAAAGAGGAGGCTTCGGCCGATATGCAGAATGACTTTCAGAGGGAGGCAGCGCTTATGGCCGAGTTTGACCATCCAAACATTCTTCGACTCTTGGGTAAGTAGATTTATGTGCAAACAGAAAGAGATAGAAGAGTGTGTTTGCTAAAGGCTTACAAACAGAAATCCCAGTTCAAATGTACAGTGGATATCGCCTATGTCAACTATAATAAGTGAGTTTGTTCTATTTAAAAGCACAGCAAAAATACATGAACACTGAAACAGAGAAGCCAAAACAGCGAGCAGAGAAGAGATGGAATCGATAAACAGAAGTATATGGTTAAAAAAGATAAATAAAAAAATACTAACAGCTTATTTCTATAAATATTTTACAGGAAACATTTATTTTGCTCTTTGTATATTATTATTAGTGAACAACATGAATAGTTGTAGTCTTTACTGTTCTTATCATTTGATATTTATTCTGTTGGATCTAAAAATAATCACCTGTTTGTTTTCTTTCTCACGCACAAACTGGGCTGGAATTTTTCCCTTCTTTGCTTGTGAAATTTGAAAGCAGATAGTTTAGTTTTCAGGTCATCACCTTCAGCTTAAACATGCTTTGGTTCTGATGGAGGATAGTTATTACAGTAGGTTAACCTCTGTATGGGTAGAAACTATTAACATAAACAAGTATAAAAATAATGTTCATGGAGTGACCCTCTATCAAAGTTAAAAGTTTAGTGGAGAATGTTCTTTTTCCGGGTGGATCATCAAAATAAGTGGTCCCCCTAATTGTCAATCATTCTGTTGATATGTTTACGTAAGGCCGTCCTACATGCTCGTCCCCATTTTCACTTGCCAGTGGTGAGTCTGACATAGTGGAAAAATTGCAAATCTTATTTTGGAAAGTAAGCTTGTATGAGCGATGCAAACAGCAACTTTTAAACAGAGCTTGCACAAGGAGAAATGGGCTCATGCATGCTCTTGCATGCATTCACTAGGCGATCCCCCTCAGGAGCAGGTACAGGGTTCTACATGTGATTTTTTATTTTTTTTTAAGTGGAGAGGGCAAGTCTTTTCAAAAATTTCTGAAAATCCTCCACTATACCTTTAAATGGTTTTGGGAAAATAAACAGGATGTTTGTGGTTGAAAACTCTCATATGGTGATTAAAAACAATTCTATATAAGCCAAAATTTCTCCACAGCTTGTTTACCATTCACCTCAAATGCCTAATGGCTATTGTTACTGTTTAATTTTTTTATTTATTTATTTTTTTTGTTCTGAAGGATCTGTGTAAGATTCCACAATAGATTATGCATACATTTTAAATCTTTTAATACATTGGTACCAGGAGTGCAAATACATTCGGATAAAACTGTATATTCACCATCCCTTGCATGGAGAAACTCTAAATGGGTCTTTACAACAGACGATCAAATGCAAGAAAATGATTTGAAATGGTTGTGGAAGAATAGAAGCACTTCCGAGCTTTTGAATTCAGTCCCATATGATTAGTGCTGCAGTATAAATGCACACCCGATAGAATTGTTGTGCCATTAAGTAGTTAGACAGCTAATGTGCTTTTGTTGACCTGAGTAAAACAAATGGCCTCCATTAAACTTTATCTCCACTAATTCAGACCAGCGTATCTAAAACAAACAGCTCAGATCCAAATATACTTTCAGGAAGACATTTAGAGGTGCAGCATGCTCTTTTTGGTGCTGCTCACAGAAAGTAAACAGAGCCAGTCATCGGTCATTGACTGCACTAAAGGGAGGTTGGTGTCACACTTCCTTCTGTTGTGAAATCTTAAAATCATCATTTACCCCCATTTCACATAATTACAGAGTCTCATATTTTCTTTGACTTCAGCTTTTAATACATCAAGTCTTCTGTATATTAAACAATAAACTACAATAGCATTAATTGGAATATTTCCTTAACCTCTAACCACCCTCGAGACTAATAATATGCAGCAACTGAGGTGCAAAAATACGTTGCCATAAGATGAATGACTTATATTTAGAGATGAACTAAATTTGCATTCTACTTTGCATCATGGGTGCAGATTATATTTTATATATTAAGCACTGTAATGACACATGTTAATCTAGTTGTTGATCTTCAACCAAGGTTACCACTGGTGAGTTATTCCTAGCTTCTGTTTCCCTCTCTAACACACAAACACATAAATGGCTGTCATTTTTTGCAGCTATATTAAGGACCATGTACTGTTCCATAAGCTTAAACTGTAGATTACTTTACATTTTACTGATTAAAACTGATAATCGATGTAAGTTCATCTAGGATTTCCTTTCTGAATTGTGCATATATCCATTACTAAAAATCAGATTGCAAATGTGTAGTTCTACCCTCACACATCTAAACCTGCGTCTTCAGTGAATTCCAGTCTGACTTTATTTTGTTCTCAAGGATCTCAGCTTGAAATGAAAGCAAACATCAGAGGGTTAGAAAAACATTTCAAAACATTTCGAATAGCTTTGCTGCCAGCAGGTCATTGAAGCTTTCATTTCATAACCAAAAAAAGAATAAATTACAAGTCCCCCTGATAGATCATATTTGGAAAGTAACCCCTCAAACTTTATTAGTTTATGTGTTGAATCAAAACAAGGTCAAATCAGAGAAAATAAAACTACAGTTCAGTGCCCAGTAGGCTTTTTATGGGTTTTTGGGGGCAAATTTAGTTAAGCAGGACAACAGAGAACAGGAATTAGTGTTATAGAACATGAATGGAAAATGAAGGATAACTGTTTGTTTTGTTGAGGTATTTTTCTTCTCATGAAAACTTTCTTGTTTGTCTTTCCTCTTTTCAGGTGTGTGTGCTGTGGGTAAACCTATGTGTCTATTGTTTGAGTACATGGCTCAAGGTGACCTTAATGAATACCTACGTCGTCGATCGCCAACCCAATCCGTGCGCACCCTCAGCCGGGCCAGCCTATCAGCTCGCAGTTTCTCCTCTGATGTGGAGGCAGGGTATCTCACCTGCCCAGAGCAGCTGTCCATTTCTAAGCAGATTGCTGGGGGCATGGCTTACCTATCAGAGCGCAAATTTGTTCACCGGGACCTTGCAACCCGCAACTGCCTGGTTGGAGAAGAAATGGTTGTAAAGATCGCAGATTTCGGGCTTTCCAGAAATATCTACTCAGCTGATTACTACAAAGCTAATGAGAATGATGCCATTCCCATTCGCTGGATGCCTCCAGAGTCAATTTTCTACAATCGTTACACAACTGAATCAGATGTTTGGGCCTATGGTGTGGTGTTATGGGAGATCTTCTCACATGGGATGCAGCCATATTATGGTATGGGCCATGAGGAGGTCATATATTATGTCAGAGACGGTCACATCCTTTCCTGTCCTGAGAACTGTCCCCTAGAGCTGTATAATCTGATGCGTCTTTGCTGGAGCACACACCCATCAGACAGGCCAAGCTTTAGCAGCATACATCGGATACTGGAGCGGATGCATCAAAACAGCCTGAGCACCAATGCAGAGACTGAAGCTGAACCATAGAGAAGCATCATGGGAAATCCAGAAACTGTCATTGAGCACAAGCATAAATATAAAACATGAATTGTTATGGTTAATTCTTGTTTGTCTACTCATCTGAGGACACCATATCCTATTGCTTTTATCCCCTTTTTAATTTTATATATTTGAGGAATTTTTGCTCCCAGTTTACAGTGTAAACTGTTTTTTCATTCCCACCTGCTGCAGTGCATTAAACATAAACATGTTAAATGCTACAACAGCTGTGTGGCAAAATCCACATCTGACATCACAGTGGTTCAGAAAAATGCCATAAAGTTTTCATTTACCCCTTAAATGACGATTTGGAGCTAAAAGACATGAAGCAGCGACATCATGACAAAAATGGTAGCCCTAGCATTCCTTTTAGTAAACATTTCCAGGACAAAATGAGTCATGTCGCACTGGTTTCTCAAAAAGTAAATGAGCAACTCTTCTGAACTGATTCTTTAAAGTGCCATAAATATAATTTCTAATTGAGCTCCAGTACTTGGTAACTGATGTTTATCCAGTTTTTAATTTACCACAGAACTTGGAAGTTAGAATTATGTACTGTCCATTATTTGTACACTATATGGCCACAATGTTTCATTCATAACAATGACAAAAATGCGGTTCATGTGACGATTTTAAGTATATAAAAAGTGTTAAAATGTGTTGTCCTATAAAAACTTAAAAGGTAGTACATGAATGCCTGATTTAATGTCACATACTAAGTAAAGAACTGTTTCAAAGTGTTAAAGTAGGAAAGTTGAACAACTAATGGTGCAAATAGAAGTTTTGTTGTGTTAACTTTTCTCAGAATTCAATTTTTTTAAAGCATGCCCATTGAAATTTCCCTCATAGATATGAGATTATGACTTCATAGTAAAAAAGGAACTAAATTGAATGTTTTCCCAAAGTGTTATCAAAGTCCTGCATAGTTTTACTATTTTCTTTATAATCAAACACACTGATAGTCTTCAGTAAAATCACTTGATCATGCTGACTTTCTATGACTCTGTCCAAACAGGATTTCCATGTCAGTGCATTTATTATATGTGAAAAATGTATTTTTAAGAATGTTGTTCTGGTTATAAAAAGTATTTGTAATGTGCTTTGAATATTGTAAGCATTTCAGCTGCTCTCTGTGCAGCTGTCTTCTACCAAGAGCTTACTGGGTTTTGTTGATACGTTGATAAGGACATCAATGCAGCATTTGGGATTTAATTGGGAAAAGATTATTATTTTATTGAAGTTATGTTTTGGTATTTATCCTTAGCATTGACAGCCATTTTCTTCCAGACCAGAATACCTTCAGATATTATAAAAAAATAAATAATTATCTTAGGATGGAAACCAATGCTGTAGATGCAGCTGCATAAATGTTTCTTGTAAATGTTCACAAAGAACGATGATTATTTTAAGTGAATTTCTCCTTAGCTATAGCCACTTGTCATGTACTGCTTTTATAAAACTTGAATCACAACTTCATGGTTATCTTCAGTAATTTAAACATTTTTTAGACTTTTTTTATTTGTGGGTCTTTGACTGTTGTTTTTTTCTATATTGTTTAACTTTTTTACATGTTTACTGGAGAGAGAAGCAAAGATAAAAACAAAAAATGCAGTCAAAGTACGATATTAAAGATATTAAAAAAAAAATGTTAACTTTGCCTTTACAGTTGACACTAGCTTATTCCACAGTGGCACACAATCACTTTCAGCTGATTCTTATAGCTATGGTATATTATTTTCTATTCCAGTTTGCAGAATTCTAGTTTTTATGAGTCTGCTGGTTTTCATTGTTTTGTTTTTTTCTGAAATAATTTTATGTAAGAGCAAAGTTATAGAAAATTACGTCCTTGTTGTAAAGTTTTCAAAGTGCTTTATTCTAATGGGAATTTTGTTATCCCATCTTTATTAGATCAATTTATGGCATTGTTTAGAAATATAAAAAATTAGAATAAACTAACATTAAAACATTCAACAAAGAGGTTAAACACTTATCTTTAAAAAAAAAAAAGATAGATCTTATCTAAGTAATCAGACTTTGTATTCGGATAACTTTATTTTGCTGATACACATTATGGATTCTATTAATTAGAGATTTGCATTATTGTAATACATTTGTTTTATATTCATTTGTTTATGGCTCCAGGATAACCAACAGGCTTACTTCCTTTATGATTGTTGTGTGATACTTTTATTTGTCATAATACGTAAACTGTTATTTAATTCCTTTATTCATTTTTTCATCTTTTATTTCTATTAAGTAATATACTTATGTATTGCAAGTGAATAAAGAAATATTCAATTTGTTTTACATTTCCTATCTGAGATCTACTAATTGATTTTTGCTGAGAATTGGAAGAATGATATTTAAACTGACGACCAAATTGATCATTCACATTTCTTTTATTTTTTTTAATGTGAGTATTGACATTTTGGAGAGGGACTTTGACTCTGAACATTAGGGCGATGATTACCTTTTTAACAAGGTGTGTGGAGGTAGAAAAATATGAAATAAACATGCAGGACAGTGAGCCCTGAGAACTGGGTTTGAAAACCAGGCTGCAGAATACCTGAACCTGAGATGAAAAGTGTTTCCTCACCGATACATCTTAATAGTTAATATCTGTTTAATCAATTTCCTGCAAGGAATTGATAAAGTAATTCTGATTCTGATCTGATGCTTTAAATCGTATTATATAATAGCTTATGATCAAGTTTTCCCTTCTTCCTTCCCCATTTCCACTGAGCTGACTCCATCCTAAACAGTTTAAAACAGCTGGAGACAATAGAGTTTATTAATGGTACATTTAGTAAAACCACCCCCTTTACCTGGGCTATGATAACAGAGCAGTCATTACAATAATAGCTTGAAATTAATTATAAACCAATGCACTTGGACCATATGTCCTCAGTGTCAATATCACCAATGAAAGACTAAGCAGTTAAAGATGTGATATGTATAAATGAACTGATTTTAAAGAAACATACTAATATTCAAACTCAGCCATTGCTACATACACATAGTACTGAAGGGATGTGTCTTATTTTTGTTTTAAATGTTTTTTTTAAAATTATTATTCATTTACATAAAGCCCCCCTATTAGAACATGAAATGGAGCCTAACCGGGATCCTGCAGCAATCTCTTTCTGTAAATGAGGGATTATAAGAAAGGCCTTTAGGAACAAATTCCTGGGTGAAACAAATTTGTCTTTCATTTCAGTTTGTATAACTATGAACCTAATGCGTGGTGTCTTATGTATTTGTGCTGTTTTTTTTTACATATTTGCCAACTTGTTTTGTCACCGTATGGGTGTGCCTGTGCAGTCTTGATTTGGTTACAATGTGCTTGTGTGTGTATGTGTGCGCTTTAGGGAAGCCCAATGTAAACTGTTTGGAGAAGGCAGAACAGAGTTTGGCCTTCGACTGGTCATCCCTCTTGTGATTGACATAAACTATGGCTAAGGCTCTCCCTCTCCACTTCCTCCTGTGTCGCTTCGCATTTCACCTCCTCCACATCTGGGTTTCATTAAGGTTTTCTCCTCTCCTCTCCTCTCCTCTCCTCTCCTCTCCTCTCCTCTCCT
>NW_015150776.1:415696-438877 GCF_000732505.1 Cyprinodon variegatus
TTTTTTTTTTTTTTTTTTTACCATGTGAGCCTGGCCAAGAGGGGGCAGCACCAGAAATTGATTAGAAATAACTTAGATTTACTTGTGAAAGTAAAATCTTTTGGGCTCTTTTTAGCATCAAGACAATTATTCTTATTGCCACATTGCCAGACAGGACATTGTTAAAAAAATAAAAATAAAAAATAACTGAGATAAGAACAACATATATATGTTTTGTTTCTAATCATTTTTCCAATAAACACTAATTTTTTATTTTCTGCCATTGAGAAAAAGAAACAGATCCTGTAATTATTTGTCCACAGTCTTCTTTAAAAGGTCATTTTTTAAATTTCTTTCTTTCCCCTCCAAACAGTTCACAATAACATTAAAAACTTTCATTTTATAATATATTTTGTTTGCTGATTTGGGTGTATAATTTGATTGTAAAATATGACACCTTAATATTCATTTTTTATAACTTAATCCATAACATTATTATTATTAAATAATAATATTTCGTCTAAGGTATGGTCTTTTGTTTTTATACCAGATATACATGTGTCAGATTTCTCTTAAATTGTTAAGGAGGTTGTATTTGTCACTTTAAGTCTCTTTTTTCTACAGTATGGTAAACTGTAGAAAAAAAGTTATTTAAAAGGTCAAGTTATTATAGCTCAGATAAGTTCAGCTTTCTGAGCCACAGTAGAAAAGTTAACCCAGCACTCCCTTAGTTAAGCAGTAGAATGAGAATTCAGCATATCAGAAGCATTTCTTTTGTTTTTTCGGGAACCAATACAGCTTACTTTTACACAATCGAACAAAAACATATACAATAATTTTTGTTGTTGTATTTTATGTTCAACCATTCCTATGAATGATTATTTGCATAATACAATGTATTTGGTTTTGTACAAATAAATGTGATCATTATGAACAAAAATAAACACTATCTGCTAAGTAAAATAGGATAGAAGAAGCAATATCAAAAATAATTTACCGTACTTTGAATTTAGTCCTACTACACTAAATATTATTTTTAGTTATTAAAGTAGATAGTTAAGAAACATTTTTAAGAAAAATTGTCCAAAGCATTGCTGCAAAACTGTTTTCATGGCTTTTATTTATAACTTCTGTTATCATCATTTCTTGTTATATGTGTTTTAACAAAAGCCATAATATGTTGCTCTCCTGACACACAATCCAGGTGCTTATATGATGTTTAAGGTCAAATTCATAGTTAGGAAGTTACTCTTTCTCCAATGGAAGTTTTAAGAACAACCTTCTTCATCTCATCCCCCCTCAGGGAACAAAGTATTAAAACAAGAGGACTTGGCAGAAATTTGCTATTAAAACAAAATACCCAAAGGGTCACAGAAAGATCCTGCTAAACACCAAGGCTGTGGAAAACATGTGAACTAGCTCAAGGTCCTTTCTTATTGGGTCTGTTAAAGAGCAGCCCTCTGCGTTCTCCGTCCAGCTTCCTTGATGTCATGGAAACAGACACACATGCAGATAACAGAAGAGAACCAGTCATGCCGAGACTAAACATGGTGAATCCTATCATCAATGAATCCTTCCAGAAACATCATCTAACACATTTATACAACTACAATTCAAAGTAACACCTGAATACGAACATTTCTAATTCTTTTTTATTCTTTTTTTTCAAAATGTTAAACCGAGTCTGAGTGTATATTCACAGGTCTTAACTTTTCAAGTACGGATACTGTTATAAATTAATTCATGTTACACAGTAACCTAATTGGTACAAAAAGATTTGGCATTTATGGTTTTAAAATAGTGTTTTATTGTAAAAGTAAACACAAAATCAGACCTACAGAAAAGCTATTAGTAAAACTTTGGTTTCTAGAGTAAGTGATGCTTATCTAGCTTTGCCAAACAACAGCAGTTGAATGCCATGAAAAACACTGATTCAGAATAAACAGAAACCAAGGTAGGGCATGCTAGTCGGAAGAGAAACGGATCGATCTCAGTAGGAACAGTACAGGTTGTCAATACAAAACAGGTGAGATTTACAGGCAAGAACAAATGTTGAGACAAATGCGCTGCACTTAACACTGATACTGTTATTTGTTCTACTGAAAGACAGGACTATCAACACAATCTGCAAAGATTACGGTACTTGACACCACCTGCTCTTCTTGCTCATCTCCCTTGGTTTAAACTCTCCCCTCGCTGCTTTGAAACCACTGTTGGATGTAGTTTCATGCACTGACTGCTGGATGTGTTTGGAGGTGAAACAAGTTCGAGACTCCCAACCAACCAAGTCTAGTGTTGGGTTACTTTTCACAACAAAACTGGAATGCAATGCACTCACAAAGCTAGTTTTCAGTCAGTGAGAAAATTAAAGTTTACTTTAGTGTCTTCAGGAAATTAAGTTCTTTCACAGAAAAATATAGATGACATCAAACTACAAGATCATTTTGGCAAAGAATGACCATAATCCACCATTTATGTTTAATTTTTTTTCATGATTAACTTTAGATAATTATGTTTCAGATATATTTAAACATTATGTACAAATATGCTCACAATAGTATGCAAAGAGTGACACAATACCAATCAGACATAATAATCGACAGTTTAGTTGGTCTGGTATAATAATACAAGTAACCGAGTCGGAAATTTATTTTATAGTGAAGATGAAGCGTGGAAATATTCTCTAGGGTTTAATCTTTTGAAATGTAGCGAGAAGCGCAAACCAGTGTCCAGATGTACAGAAATAAGTTGATGAAAATTTATCTTTTGTAAAAAACAAAGACATGTAAAATTCAAAAATCTCCCTTTTTTAAAATGTTAAAGTCAGATACAAAAAAAATGTCAGAACAGTCATGACACAAACACACAAAAACACACACACACACACAAAAAACCCTTTGTAACAGCCGTGAGTAAGGTGCAATTCACCACAGTGCTTCATCCTTCATTTGCCTGAAAGAAAAGAGTCTAAAAATAAAACATTTAGGAAAATGAGTTCAAAGACTTTGTACTTGTAGAATTTCACTAAATATTGAGCCATCACAGACAATTTTACTACAGTTTGACGCAAGTACAGCACATTGAGAAGCATAATGGTTTCATAAACTTGTTTATTGGAATCTTAGCTATCATTTATACACTATCTACTGTATGTTTTCATTTTTTTTTTTATTAATGTCTTAAACCGTTCATTCTTTAACAACTCTTCAATGAGGCTGACTTATGCCTGTTTTTGTAGGCAGCTGTTTTTTTTACTAGTCAGGCACAACGACTTAATAAGCTTAGGAGAAGAATTGTCTGGACAACATTTTTTGGATGATCCCTCGAAAAAAAACCATAAAAACAACCATGTAATTACTCGATATATTTTTGTTTGATATTAATTATCTGAAAATTTCAAGAGTGATAAAAAGCAAAAATAGAGCAAACATTTCTTCTTTTCCATAAGTGTGAAAGTGTGAATAAAGGCACAAGACATTGAGGTAAAATCAGAGGTAAAAGAATTTTTTTGCAAAACTTGAAACACCCTTTTGACACTAAGCTGGACTGTTAATCACAAACTCAACTTAGTTTAGTGAATACTGTGTGAGAATGTAACCACATTAGATTATATATGTCAGCTCATTTCATATGGTCATATTTATGGACACCATATACTTCTGCATACATGTAACATTGTTTATATGACCAGTAAAACTATTACAGCAAATGTTAAGGCAATATACTGCCATGTACTGTAACTTAAAAATATTCAATCACCTGTGTCATCTGGAGGAACAGTCACTAAGACCATCATTATGGAGACAAACTTTCAGTTGAAATCTGATACACTTTTTGCACCATTTATTGACTGCGAATCATCTTGAAAGAGCAGAAAAGGAAATTGCTCATAGAACTATGTGAGGGTGAGTAACGCTGGCTCTGATAGCTTCATGGTGCAAGCATGACAGTAAAATCTTAGTCATGCTTCTACTTCACCAGTTGAGTGAATCAACCTTATTTATAGTTCTTTTGATGTTCTTTTTATACACAAAACATAATTTTTTAAAGTAACCTTCAACACACCTGAATCAAATGATTAGATGGTCCCTGTTCTAGAAGCTTGTCACAAGTTGCCTGGTTACTTCTGAACTGATAGAACTGGAAAAATTCTGTCAGTAATGTATCTGAGGGACAAAGATCAGGGCTTTGTAATGACCATCCCAACACATTAAATATCTTTCCGCTTTGTATCTAATTGGTTGCATATTCTGGGCTACTTTCCACTCTGAAGACTTCCATCTGACCAAGCATTGACTCCCTGGATGACATCTTGCAATGTTATTAAAGTTTCTATATAACTTTAGCTCCTATCAGGCCATCTACTTCACATAGTGCATCAATTCCTCCTACACCAAAGCATCCACATAGTTTTACGTTTCATCAAACCACAAGACTTATCTTCACCAATAAAAAATCTTTTTTTCCCTGAGTGCATTTGCAAACTGCCATTTATCCTTCTTCCCCTTGCAGTGCAGTTTTAGCAGTTGTTGTTATGGGACTTGTTTCACTCAGCTTAGGTCTGTATCTTTACAAGATTCTATTTTCAAAGATCTTTCACACAAAATTTTATTCTATTCAGAAATGCATGCTAACTGTACATCCCAATGTTGTTTATATTTACATGTAATCCCTTGAAATAACGAAACAGGAAACTCTTAGTCCTGACATTGGTTTTTCTCCTGATGTATTGGCTGATTAATCTTTGATTCATTACCTCTTTCTTTAAAAAACTCCACAGTGGTTCCTTCATACGACTCAGAACTTATAAATATAAATCAGAGGCTAACAAAGCCATGACATCATCATCTGGTATTTCATAGTTTTTAAAGTCACAACGTTTGTAATCTTTATCAATAAATGTATTTGAAGAAAGGAATGCAAAAAAAAAAAAACTTGACCTCATTATTTTGGCAATCAGGATATTTTTTTGTTCTGACCTGAAACTGAAAAACTTTAATTTGACCTAATGTTAGACAGTAAGGAAAAAATATATGTTCTTCTTTTTATGTTGTATATACATATCTGGTTCTAACTGTAAAGTACAATGCTATAAATTGGTCTATGTACATGGGAAAGCAAGGGTTTGTTATGATGTGAAGGCTGAAAATGGTAAAAAATTGGGGTTGGTCTCCAAATTTCCATCCACTTCTCAGGCTGGTGCTGTAAAAAATAAATATTTCCCTTTGAAATCGAATCCTCCAATGCATCAAATAAATTTTAGTGTTAAGAAGAAGGAAGAGAACAAAAAAAAATGAAATTGTAACAATATTTTTTGTCTTAAAGACACCAGCCACTATCAAGACAATTGAACCCTCTTAAAATCTTACAAAAGCACGGAAATGTGTAAAAGGAGGGGTCAAAAACAGACATTTATATAACATGAAAAATCCAACTGGTCTTCATGTGTAAAGTTAGATTATAGCAGTTGATGCGGTTATGTCTGTTCACAGTAAAAGCCATCTGCTCCATGACATGAAAAAGCACTGATCAGCAAAGTCAAAATGTGGTGAATAAATGCAGAGTTTTTTTCTGTGTTAAACAGACTGAATGGAGAAAGAGAACGGTTATACTGGCATTACTTCACAGACTACTTAAATAATTCATATCAACATTGCTTGTAAAAAAAAAAAAAAACATTAAACAAAGAAAACAATATACAGCTACACAATAATACAATTGGTGTGTCAGAGTCCTTGAATATAAGACTTCCTCTCTTCATGCGCTTAGTCTTTTCTTCATACATTTGAATCCCTTTCTCCTTCTTTGAATCCTCGATCATACTGATCATCAGTCCTTCACCTGTCTTTAAATTCAGTCTACAATCAATACCATTCCCATCCCTTCTTAAGTATTTACCTTGTTTCAGACAGAATCGCCTCAACTTTCAGTCTCCCTTCTTTAAATAATTTTAAACCACCGAATGCTCATTGTGAAGGTGATGGTGATGCACAGTGCCAGCACCCAGCACTGTATGGTTGATAGAAGACGCTGAGCGGTCGGAGCCCTCCGCCACCGTCCCATTAACATTCTCCTGCCGTTGACAGCACAAGATCTGCTTGAAGGTGGCGCTCATCTCCTTGTCCCGATATGAGTAGATGATAGGATTCATTGCGGAGTTAAACTCTGCAAGGAGTAGGAAGAACTTCTCATAGGTGAGGATGTTGCAGCTGGAGCAAAAGACGTCGAGAAGTAGGATGACCAAGCCGGGAGTCCAACAGATGATAAATGCACCTAAGGACACAAAACATGTATTAGATATGAAAGCAAAAAAATCTTTATTTGAGTGTTAACTTAAAAAGAAGCAGATTGTTTTTGAGAATATTCTAAATCAACAAGTGTCATTTAAGGAAAGTTTTATTTAGACTGTCACTCCCAAACAACATTGCTCTGCAACCACAATGCTACCACTTAACAACCACATTATTATTAATTCACATTATAATGCATCTTTGTTACTCTGGCCACATCTGTACAGCTTTTAATGATAAAGGGGGAGTGCTTTATTTCCAAAGTGCGTTTGAAATGTTTTACATTATGGCTGTTCATTGGTTATGAAAAGAGCTTTCCAAGTGCAAAAAAAAAAAAAAAAAAAAAACATTGTTGCAAGGAAAATAAACGTATTAATACTGGGAAAGTGTTTTATACCAATTAGCCATAACATTTGATGTTATGTTAGATGTGAAGTAAAAGTACATAGGAGTGCCTTAAACCTAGGATTGAGATTTGGATTTTAAAAGGATTGGGTTAACTTCACACTGATGTAAAGAGAACAGAATATGTTTTGGGGGATTTAAAGCCTGAAACCCAATTTACCCCTTCCCCCTCAGTTGTAGCAACCAACATTTTGTTTTCTTTTCTTTTTTTTGGGTTGGCTGGGGGATGCTACAGAGGGGCGGGCTTGAGTCTTTCAATTAGAAGAAATTTCATGGCCATACTAACAGAGTGAGAGTTTAAGCAATGCTTACATATTTCCTGATAAATGTAAATATTTTATCAGTTAATACATTTTCAATCCTCAAAAAACACTTTAACATCTAAATTGTAAGTGTAAATTACTTTCAATAAAACATTCTATAAGTCTTAATGTACTAGTTTAGGTTTTAATGATAGCAAATCTTTTCTTGAAAAAAAAAAAGAAGCAAAAAGCAAATCCGAGTAGCTGTAATAAAATGCACATGCATTCTAAAGAATTGAACTGTACAAACTTTATGCACCCCATATATGCTGACATGCTCAATGATATTTGCTGCCACACAAGTCATCAGTATACCCGCCTGTGTTTGAAAACTAATCCAATAAAGTCTGTTCATGTTAACAATATACCAATTGTGTTGATATAATGATACATGATTTAAAACATCAAATAGGTTTAGAATGAAAGGAGCGTGCTGTAGGACTGATTATAACAGTTTATAAATGTTTATACCTCTGGGAGATAGCAGTGAAAACCTTGACTGCTTAATCTTAAATGACATTGAATATGCTGAAAATTTACATTGCGTCACTATCTTAGATGTGTTTTTTATACCACACATATGCACTTTTCTCCAAACTGATACAGTTGATACTCAAATGTCACAGCAGTGAGCTGATAACAGCACATTAAATCATATGCAATGTTATGCAGAGCTCTGTGTATTTTAATATATATTCCTTCACCTCTTTTCATATTTGTAGTTGCTTCAACTGGAGGGCATTTGAGCCCATTTTCCTAATTGATGTAGCTAATACATGGAGATTCTTTAGAGCACTAAATATTCCATCATTCTCTCCATTCCTTTTTATTTTGCCTCAGCTACAATAGGAATGTAAATAAAAGAATCTGAGATTACTTTAATATCTAAAAATGCATTAGATATTGAAATAATATCAATACAAACGTCATAAAAACTAAATTAGTTATTCTATATGGTATTGATAATGTCAATATTTTAAGTAGTGGCTTATAATCTGATATAACTGGTGTTGTTTAGAAAAAAGAGCAAATTTTTTTATGAAATCTCGACAGTATTAGTTCTATTCCAAGTCCACCAGGGACAATTTTATGTGTGGTTATAATTTTTTTTGTTAAGAAAACCTTGAGAGACTCACAAGGAGAAAGGGAACATTTAGAAACATTTGATAGACATGGATGAAATAAGTTTTTTGGCGCTCAGACCCCGGCAGAAGACATGATGCTGTAAATCGACATAAACTTGGATTAATAATTTAGGATGAGGATTAGAGTATACTCCCACCTCTGTTTTTATAAACTTTACTTTAATTATTTTGCTATTCACTTTCACTGCCTCTATCTTATTATTTTTCATTCTAAAATTGTTTCACCTACTGTTGATTTCATATCTTGTGGTAGACTGAGCACCAACAGGCACAGGAATACGCATAACAGTCTGACAGCAGCCTAATAATATTTAGGTAGTTTAGCACTGAAATTGCCAACCTGAACAGTGAGTATTCAGTAAGCATTATTTCAATTCAATTTATAGTTATTCAAATTTTTGTTGTTTGTATATGCTGAAGTTGTAACATGGTGTAACTTTGTTGCAATATAGCATGGCATGAATTTATCATTTGGATCTCTTTCCATCAATGACTTAAACAACATTACTAGTTTTTAAACTCCTTGGTAATCATAACCCACTGACATGAAACAGTGGTGTTTTATTATCCAACTATGATCCAAATGTATTTCATAAGGTTATTTATGTATACATGATTCATTAATTTGTGATGTTAGAATGAATTATTTAATTTATATATAAAGCTTTTCCAAAATATGTTAAACTATGATCATTTATCATTTTTTACAAGACAACGGCATGACATTTGCCTCTTGAGACTATAAAAGAAAAACTCAATTAGGAATTGTGCAAGCAGAGAAAAAGTTGGGAAAGGGGACTGACAGGCCTGCCTGTTATCTGTTTGTGCGGCAGCTGCAGAGAAGGCCTGACCTCACTTCCCAGCAATGCAAGCAGACTCTCCAGATTCTGCAGAGCTGGGTGCATTTCCTAAATGCTTCACCACCCAGCATACAAAATATCTGAACTACTATTTGTATCACCAAGGAAACACCTTAAGCCTGGACATGACATGAATAAAGGGATCAGGGAAAGAAAGGGGAATTCTGAATTCTAATACTTCATCCTAACATTACTAATTAATAAAGCATGTATTTCTAATAGGGTAAAAAATAAAATTAAAGCTTTTGTCAGTGCTGATAGAACAATAGATGTATTTACTGATACAACTATAAAATATTTACTACAAGCTTATTTTTTTATAATAAATATCTGCCCCCTCAGCTTAAAGAGTCTAAGACGAAACATTTAACTTGTATTTTATTCATCCTGGTGATTTCTCGAAATTGCCACAAGGAGGGAAATGAGCCAGGGTAAGTGGAAAGTCACTGGAGGAAAGTAAATAAACACACTGAAACACACGGAAAATGGTAAATGTAATGGCATTTCAAACCCAGAAGAAGCTGAAATAAAATTTGAATTGGAATAAAAACAACTAAAGTGAAAAAACATAAAACATGTAAAAATTCCTACATACTCCTTTCCTTATTTTTAAAAGGTAAAATTTCAATTATAGTTTTTTTTTTTTGTTAGTATACTGATGTTTCAGAAAACTTAGTGTCTCAGGAATCAGTACTATAGTTTTTTTGGGGACCCATATGAGCTTTTAATCTCTGTAAGATACAGAATATGGAAGATTGGTGGAATATCACATGAAAAATGGAGAGAAGAGTAAAGGTATCACATCTTACAGTCAAGTAAACCTAAACTAGCATGCAACAGTATTTTCTGAACTATGAGAAGTGAACTGACTAAAGTAAAAAAGATGGAAGCTCATCTGCGAAATGGACGGATATACAGTAAGATGAATCCTTTGTTAATGTCCAAATGAATTACAATGCAATTAGCACTGCTATCGTTATCAGGAAACTGATAGGGCAGTGATTTTGTCTGATGGCTGAAGCCTTGTGTTTGTTCTGGTTGTTATCATTGGGATGCTGTCTGTCACTGTAATTAGATCATTTATGGTTACAACACCTTCTCATGTTCGAGGAAAGTATTTGGTTTCCTTTTATGAGTCATCACAGTTTTTTTTTTTTTTTCTTGTCTGAAAGAAACCACAAGAACATGGATTGTTTGATCTGATTCTTACTTGATTAAACATCAGGAATGTTTAAGTCAAAAGAAATTTATGTCCTTCAACTTTTCCATATTATGTCACAATAATTCATCTGATATAGATTTACATAAATTTTTTCTTTAGATTAGTCAAGTGGGACAGGGAAAGTGTGGACCACAAATTGTTACTTCAGACTATGAAGCTATTTAACAAAAATAAACTTTTTTTTATTGATGTACTGTCTTAATTACGACTGCACCTTGATTTCACAGAGTAGGTAGAGCCATACGAGGACTAGTAACTATGACTAAAGGGGAAAAAAGTGGTTTTAGAAATTATTGAGTCAAAGAGGCAAAATCCACATGCATGACAAACTTATCAGATTGAGATTCATAAAGCTGTTTGTTATTTTTTTTCAACCTCTCAGTCGCCTACTTTTTAGTATTACTACTTTATTACTAGATTTGTGGTAGTTAGTATATGTCAAAAGGCTCAATGGGATGACTCATTTTCCAGCACATTGCCTGTTCTGCTGGAATATTTGTTTTCATTAAGTGGTAAACAGGGTAGGTACAGTATAAGCCATGCAAAAAAGGTGCACGACTGCTTTTTATGCGAGATCACACTGGATTTAGTGATATAAGAACAGTTTTGGACCAGAGAGAATAGATTCTCAAGCTACACAAGGTTTACCATGGCTGTAAAATTCCAGCTTAAGTGGAAAAAAAAATCTTAACTGGATGAAATATCAGGCACACTGTATCAAAATTGTGCTTTGAATCTGGTTATGGGAATGGAGATCCGTGGAAATACAGCACTGTGTAAACAGTAAATGCCACATTTACAGTAGGGTTTTCTTATAGCTAGTTTTTAAAAATTCAGTTGTTTTAAAATACCAAACAAATGTTGAAATATAACAAACAAAACCAGAGTAAATACAAAACATGATTTTCAAATGGTTATTTCCATTATTTAGTGCAACACTAACAAGACTATTTCAATCCAATGCCCACATTTGATACTTGATCTTTAACACTTTTGGGGTTCACTCTTAAGTGACAAGACAAAAAGTGGAATGCTTTATATCTGCCATCACTGCATGACACATGATTAGCATTAAACAGAAACTCTCATACTTTGAGTTCAACACTGTAGTTTTATGCTGCTTTGCTGTATGATTCCTTTTCTCTGCCATAAAAAATCCTGGAGGTGTAAAAATAAGTTTTTCATTAATTAACACTTGATTATGTAGCATGACAACAACTTAAAGGGGACCAGGAAATGCACCTCTTATTAGTATTGTATTAGTATTATTAGTATCTTATTAGTATTGAGCTCCACGCTTTATAGAGTAGGCCAGGCTATTTTGTGATTCCCATTGGAAAAACTTATGACACACACTTTATAGCATGTATGATCCTAACAGCAGAGGTATAACTGTCTTGTTTTGGATAAATTACTGGGATCCACATTATTGTTACTTAACATTAAGGATGTAAGCTACTTAATGGCAATCAGTCATAAACCATTTCTGACTTGTAAAGTAGATGAATTTTCTGCCAAATTGAATTCATTATCAAAAAAAATGAAGACCACATTTCACTTCTGAGACTCTAGCTTTTCCCCTAATCCATTTTACCACCCATGTGGGAGAGGTTTATTGATGTAGGACTCAGATGAAGTGCTTCTGTGTCATTAAACTTCAAAGACAGAATCATCCTAATGCAGCCCCTAAAATGTCGGAACATGATCTGAATCAGACAGAACAGGAAATAAGCCATTTTCCATGCATTGTCATTATGCCAATAAGTGAAATGTCTTGTGTCCTTCTGTTGTCTATGGGCTCTCCTAAAGTCAATTCTCCTCAGTGCTTTAACTTAGTATAACATTACTGCTCTCATTCTTGTCATGTGACATTTTCTGTCCACCTTTCTATCTCTTTGGCCTTTTCTGTCTCTTTTTTGGTTTCCTCTCTATTATCTATTGTTTCCTTTCTTTTTTTTCCATCCTTGCCATCCCCTGCCAGATCAAGTTACTTCTCTGTCCATAACTGTTGGCCGCTTTCTGTAGTTTTCATATTTTGTTTCTGTATCTCACTTTCTATTTCTGTCCTTGTGTCATTTATTTTAACCAACCTATCTTCTGTGGTTGTGGCAGTCTTCTCTAGATATAACTCTGAAATATCTCTTCTCTGCAAAAGGATCTTTTTTTTTCTTTTCTTCTCTTTGCTGCATCAGGGCTCTGACACAAATTAAAACATAAATAAGGGCTTAAATTTAGTTACTGAGTGTTTAATTACTGATAAGGAGAATTGTGGTGAACAGATGCATTTTCTTAGTAGTTTCCCCAATGACATGTGTCATACAAAACACATTTTTAACTGCGGGGACTTCTTTTACTGTAATCTTTTTCTACCACTGTGAGCTTATTAAGTGAAAAACACATATACAGAGTCATTGCTCAGTGGTAACTAATTTCAATGATCTGTGGCTTGTTTTTTAACTCAAGCTCTGTGTTTTTTTTTACTCAGAAAAAATCTTTACAGAGTAATATAATATTTAGCTTTAATTGTGTATAATGTTTAAAGGTAATTAAAAGATGTAAATTTTATGTTGTTGAATTATGAGCTATGATAGTAGAAAAGAGAAATAGGTCAGATGTCATATAATAGAAGCTTGAGCTTCAAAGATTCCCGCAAAGTAGCGCTAATTACAGGTACGATAAGTGGTCCTATTGCAGGTGATCGGCAAAGATTGATTGTGCAAATAATAGGACACTCAGGTTTAGACTTATTAAAAAGATTGTGCATGCTACTGGGAGTTTAAGAGTGGCTGTAAAAGAAAGATGAGGCTGTAAGCCATTTATTTGGCGGTAATAGTGATAATAAAGATGTAAAAAAGAATAACAATGATGATGCTGAATATTTTTTACCGTGCCCTTCGCTGAGGTAGCTTTTCTCAAATTGCTATGAAAAAAACAAAAAGAAATAAAGAAATAATAAAAGGTAAAACAACATAATACATGGGAAGGTTTTGTCTGCTGATTAAGCCCCTCCCAGCCCAAAACAAAGGAGTAACCACAGTCAAAATGCAGCAAAATACATTCCTCCTCTCAACACCCTTTGACCCAATGCATGGAGAATTAAGATAGGCCCATAAACAAGTAATAAAACAAAACTGTGCCTTGTGCAGGACCTAAAAAAGAATGAGAAAAAATGCCTCTTACCACAAGAGATATAATTATGTTTTATTTATCGCATTCTATTTATGTTGTCATCTATGTCAACCAAGCCATTCTCTGTGGTTGTCACAATCACCTCGCAGATCACACTTTTTTTCCTTGCTTTTCTGCATCAGGACTCTGACACCAATTAAAGCAAAAATAAAGGTTTAAAATCAGTCCCTGAGAGAAAGATGGTGCTGTACAGATGGGATCTTTAAGCTCTGTCACAGAAAACCTATTTTTGACTATAGATACCTTTTTACAGTAATCTTTTTTTTTCTTCCACTATCAGCTGTGACTCATTTCAATGTAGCCTGTTAAATAACGTTCTAGAAGAAAAAAAAGAGAGGCATAATGTTAGGACCCCCCTCAATGTCCCCTTACAGGCTCTGTGATGATCACTCTGTAATAGCAGTTGATATGCAGTTATTTATTTTTTATTTTTTTAATAATAATGCCAGAATTTTTAAGTCTGGTCTGACCTCAAAAGTTTAAAAAAAGATGAAAAGATGTGAAGTGATGTAAAAAATTGCTTCACACAAATTTGAGCAGTTATTAGAACATGATCTGTATATGGATAAAAAAAATAATCGAGATTTAAAGAAAGGTTTGCACATGATGCCCTCTAAAGTGCAGGTGTTTGAAATGGATAAGAACTTGTCGATTGTTTTTTGAAGATCTGCTCTGCAGGGGCTAACAGGTTTGCATGTGTTTTAAGATATGTCCAAATCCCTAAATTAACGGCGGATGCTAAATGCATTCGATTTTCTGTGCAAGTATAAATGCCTCAATGATCAGGCGGGAATTAGTTTCCTAAAATGACCAACTGATGCCTCTGAAAAACTACTGTCATGGACAGATGTAGTTATCCTTCAAAATTAGTAAAGGATCCCTGTGCAAAGAAAAAAAAAAGAAAAGAGAATCTTGGCCACAAGCAAGTATTCATTGAAGCACACAGAAATTATGTTCCACATACTGTAGCCGGCATGTCTGAATGTCTACAATGGATTTCAGAGTTTGGCTCGCAGCAGTCCTGATTGGTTCAGGTTTAAGTAAGCCAGAAGCAACATATGCAACTGTAATAAAAATAAAAAAAATCAGATAATTGCCTGTATCTGGAGGACACATTTGTCACCATGTAGCTATTGGTTTCAGTCTTTTCTTTGAAATCAAGCCATGAAAGAGATCTTGGTTTGAATTATCATCAGATAAATTGAAGAACTTTGAAACAAATGTAGGTTAGCGATATGCCATCTGGTCACATGTGTTTGGGGATGGTATGGCTTGGCACGCCACAATGACTGAAAGAGTGACTATGTACAACACCACATGCTTTAACATAATCAGATCATTCAGACCAAGACTCTTACAAGAGCCAATAACTGACAGACAGACACCCATGAATAAAGCAAATGCTATGGACTGTTGGAACTGTGGATATGAATGTAGAGATGAATATCTGTTCAGTTCATTCAAACAAAGACTTATTCTGTCAGACAGCCAAAGTGGTGAAATGAGAATTTGAAACTTAAATCTTATACGAGTGGCCTTGTTTTGATTACTCCGTTAACAATAATATTTCAATTTGTATTTCAGAATTTAGGTGACGTATGATATCAACGTTTAGAAGATCCTGCAAAGTGGACAAATCTGGACTTTTCTCTCCAGCACATACAAGAAACAGACATATAGGGTCTAAACAGTTTATGACAGTTCTTCAGTATGTTAAAATATTATTATACTAAATTACACAATTTGTCCTCTCATTATTTCCACATTTGAAAAAAATTTAAACCACATGCAGAGACTTTGGAGAAATGCAGAGGCTAAACTGAAAGTTTTCAAGTCACAACCAAAGCATTACTTCCCTCCATAAAAAAGGTGCTTCATAAAGGGCTTCATTGAAAAAAACAAATTCGGGTTAAAAATTTCAATATGCATCAACAATATATATGATTTTAACATAATTTCTTTGCAGTCAGGTAGTTTTTTCAGCTACGGGAAAGAAAAATCTGAGTTCACCTTTTAGTTAAAATCAAAAAGTTGCATCTGACTACAGATGCCCGTTTGGTAAATGATAACATAACGGTAGTTCCTTAATGACAACAGCATAACATCTTGATGTCCATCTAAAATACAGTTTTGTTCATTACAAAACAAGCACAACCAAACATTTTACAAGTAAAGAAAACCTAAATAAATACAGCAGTATAGCTAATAATATAGTATAATAGTTTGTCGCAGTCCAAGCAGTTCTTTGTTTTTCTAGCATTTTATTGTCATTACACTGTCTCAAGTATTGAGCAACGAAAAAAACTCTCTGTATTTAACCCATCCCATTCGGAAGCAGTGGGCTGCCATTGTGCGGCACCCAGGGAGCAGTGTGGGGGTTAAGGGTCTTGTTCAGGAACCCAGAGTGGCAGTCGGTGGGAGTGGGGCTTTAACTCAGAACCTCAGGACTCCAAGCGCGATCCCCTAAGCAGGCATTAAGTTGAAGGGTCTTGCCTAAGGACCCACATGGCAGCTCATTGCCCCCAGCTGGGATATGAAGCCAGGCTTCCTGTTTGCAGGACAAGTGACCTACCAGCTGGCCAGTGGTAGCTCAAGTTTGTGACGCCAAGTTGAATATACTGATAATATACTACCTAACAATTGCGATAAAGTGTTTTACTCCAGCTGTAATTGATGTCTAATGCTCTGTTTCCACCATGCGGCCTGGCTCTACTCCTACCCAAAAATTTCCAAACATTTCCATTACTGCTTTTTTTTAGTACAGGTCCTAGATTTTCTTTTTTTTTTACCCTGCTTATTATTTGATTGTATGTAGTCCTAAACAGGGCAAAAAAATAATGTGCTGCTTTTACAAAGAAAAGGAACGCTGTAGCTGGGTTGCGTGACTGCTCTTTATTCCACTCATTCCTCATGTCTATGTTTACAATTCCTTTTCCTTGTACTCATTCTCTTCCACCTTTTTTATGGCCACTTTTTAATCACAGATCCTGCTCATCAACCCACTCCACAACCACTATTTACTCTTTTTCCTTTTAACCATCCTCTTTAAGATCCCTTTGATCCCACTCAAATCTACTATATCTTTCTCTACAAACCTGATTTATTACAACCATTCCTCCTGCCTACCACTGACCCCTTTTCATCCCACTTTACCTACTGCTACCTTTTGCTCTACTATTCCTCTTTTTTGTTCCGATTACCACTAATATCCCTTACCCCAACTAATGACAACTTGATTTATCCTCTACAGATAACAGGAGACTTTCCAGGTAAAGCTCAAATTTCTGATACAACTTATCAATTTAACAACTGACCGATTTCAGTTTGTTCACATTAATGATAAATCTAATTCATGCTCAAAGGTTACCTGTGGAGTACCACAGTGATCAGTGCTAGGGCCAATTCTCTTTACTGTATACAGTATATGCTCCCAATCTGTAGAATTATTGGACAGCATGTCATTAATTTCCTCTGTTATGCTGATGATATTATATCTGTCTATAAATCCAGATGAAGCAAATCCATTGCATAGATTACAGGCACGTCTTGAAGACATAAAAACCTGGATGACTATTAACTTTCTGCTCCTGAATGCAGACAAAACAGAAGTTATCGTCTTTGAAAAAATAAGCTGATTAATCAGTCACTACATTTGGATGGGATTAAACTGATTTCAAATAATAAGGTAAAAAAATCTTGTTGTTTTTGATCAGGACCTGTCATTTAAATCCCATATAAAAGAGGTTTCTAGAATTTCCTTCTTTCATCTGCAGAACATTGCAAAAATTAGAAATATCCTGTCCAGGGGTGATGCTGAGAAACTAGTCCATGCATTTGTTTGCTGGACTATTGTAATTCTTTACTATCAGGAAGTCCACAAACTGTAGTTAAAAGTCAGCTGATCCAGAATGCTGCAGCAAGAGTTCTGATGAAAATTAAAACAGAAATCAGATATCTCCTATCTTACCTTCTCTTCATTGGCTTCCTGTTACTTTATATGTGAGTCTCACATATAAAGCCTTAAATGGCCAAGCTCCATCTTATATCAGAGATCTAATTGTTCCTCATGTTCCTAACAGAGCTCTTCGCTCTCAATCTGCAGGTTTACTAGTGGTTCCTAGAATTAGAATTGGAGGCAGATCTTTTAGTTATCAGGCTCCTTTCCCGTGGAACCAACTATCAGTTTTAGTCCGTGAGGCAGACACCCTGTCTACTTTTAAGGCTAGGCTTAAAACTTTCCTTTTTGATAAAGCTTATAGTTAGAGAGTCTCAAGTTATATGGAGCTATCTCTATAGTTATGCTGCTATAGGCTTAGACTGCTGGAGGGCATAGGGACCCCTTTTTCATCATTCTATCTATATGCTCCCACTCTGCAGAATTTGCTAATTCAATCTCTAACGTTATGCTTCCTCTGCATGTTCTCATAGGAACTGGTCAATTCCTGTTTTGCTGTGACACCATGCTGGAGAAAAACATCAGCTGTGCTGCTGTCATCAACACCCTTGTTTATCGATGTTCAAGCTTGGCCTGTTTTTCAGTGTAGTCCTGTTTCTCTGACTGTGACTGGCTGGATGTGCTCTCTTTCATTCTCTGATGTAGGGGCAGGCTCAGAACTTGTCTGCCTGGCTGTGTGCTTCCTGTCTCCTTGAAATCCAGTCGGCCTCGGCAGATGGCCGCTCACACTGAGACTGGTTCTGCTGGAGATTTCTTCCTGTTAAAAGGAGTTTTTTCCTCTCCACTGTTGCTACAAGTATGCTTAGTGTGAGGGATTGCTGAAGAGTCAATGAGTCAATGCAATCAATTGGTTTTCCCTTAGATAGAAATTTTTGAATCCATTTGACTGTATGATCTGGTTGAATTGTCTGACATATGTTGTGAATTTGGCGCTATATAAATAAACTGAATTGAATTAATATAAATAGATAATATTTATTTATTTAATAAGTTTATATATTTGTCTTTTCCACTACATGGTAGCTACATTTTTTTATGTTACAATTTAGTCAGCATAGCTATCTTGTAATTCTGTTCAGGATGTGGGGTGCTTCTGTTTTTAGAAAACACTGTACTGTAAGGCTTGATGGGAAGACCATTTTAACCTCTACAACCCTACAAAGTGTTTTCACGTTCAATCATTTTTTTATGTATTTGTTCAACATCTGTTTCTGTTTTATTTCCAGATGTGCATTTATCTGTTGCGAAAACAACAAAGAAAAACAGCATTGTGGTTTTGGTTTTATATTTTTTCCATCAGTTTTATGTGAAAGAAGCTAATCTGGTGTTCCACTGTTTATCATTAAGCTCAGAGATTTATGTGACTGTGGGAGATTTTGTATTTGACCGCCTTTGTTGGCCCCTGTTTATGTTATAAAGAATTATAAAGCCCACATTTTACCCCCCCTCCCCCCCCTGGTTTGCTCAAGGGACAAGTGGATAAAGGACAAAAGTCAATAATGGGAGGACCTGAAGTTGGAGCAATTTAAGTGGTTTTCCATAAGAAGCAGATAATAAAAATCAGGAACCTAATGAAATTGATACGTCATACAAGATTGAATATCTAACAAGACTTTGGTTATAACCTTAACTGGTTGTCAAAAAATCCCAGAAACAATATTAAGTGAGGTGTGACTCACTATTTGTACAGTCTGAGTTGGCGGACATTGATAGAAAGAAGGGAATATGTAAATTCCATAGCCCCTATGATATATCCGAATGAGCTCAGCAAAAACCTGCAGAGGATTCCAGGCTGAACAAAAACAGATCACACCCTCACCGAGAAGGCTTAATCTGCCAGTAAGCTTTTGGCTCCAGTGAAATGAAGTAAGCGTGACTTTTAAGAAACTGAAAACAGCTTGAATACATAAACTATGAATAAAGCTTTCAATCAAAAATCAAACACTGCTGCTCCCTAAACTACAGCTAGATTATAGATGGAAAAGGTGGATTACAATATGATTGTTTAGGAAAGGTTGTGCAAAAATTAATGATATGTACTGGTGTCTCTGGGGAGTGGTTCTATATTTTAAATCACCATTAGTTATTGTTTTTTTTTTTATATCACTTTGCTCATTTAGGTGAGAAGCTGTCCGAGTCCCACACCAGCAGGAGTTTAAATGTTTATAGCTTCTTTTTAAGGGCTGGATATGAAGAGCCTGACATGTTTTGATTTTTAAGATTCAATTTTTCATCCAGATTAAATTTCTTTAAATGAATTATGTTAAAACAAAAAACTATTTTGCAAGTTAAGACAAACTTATCAGCCAAAAGTGCTGCATTCGTTAGAGAAGAGACCTTTTGTTCGTTTATAAATCACATTGCACCCCAGTAAACACATGAGGCCTCAGAGGAACTCAGAGGTAATGGAAAATTTGGAATCTCTCCTGTCCCATTTGTCAGTCTACTCGTAAAGGCATAATTGACCTTTTGAAAATTGTAACTTTCAATTAAACATTTTAGGGGGATGGCAATTCTTGGTAACGTGGTTTCTATCACCCTGGTGGTAAGAAGCTGTATTTTTGCTTTTCGTATTTTTTTTTTTCTTATCTTATATATATATCAGTGTGCATGTGCCGATCCATGATTGGCTAATCCAGGAGAGGGATGGTTGTGGTTTGACTTTCTGGATAAGGACAAAGTATAAGATCGTATTGCTGTTTGGTCATGTTTCCCGACCACACTGCTTTAAGTACACCTGTGCACTGCCTTAATATGTAAGTTGTTATGTTCAATAGTTTGCAGGGGTCAGCTGCGTTTTTAGTTCTGGTTTATTTTCTCCTCATTTTTGTCAGGAATGTAAGTTCTTCGTTATTCGGTTTATCTATTCTAATCAGTTTTACTTATTTCAGATAGTGTATTTTTGTAGCTAGTTTTAGCCTTACTGTAAGCTCACCCAATCGCTGTATGTCAACTGTTTTTGGCTGTAATAGTACCCAAACCTTCCTCTAAGACCCTTCATATTCAAGCCTCATGGACAAAATCCAGCCCATCACATCAATTTATCAAGCTATTAAGGGCCAAAAAGGCACATCATGTAATAAAAAGAGGAATTGTTTCTTTTAAAGAGTAAAAAAGTGAACTTAAAAGCAAAGCTCTTAATATAAATATCTAATGGATAGTGTAGGCCAAAATGTAAATCAGTTGTGAACCATTTTTCCAGTTGTAGGGAAACACAATAAAAACAGATAACCTCAAATGATTTGAACTGAACTACAGGTAAAATACAGTCTTGTTCCAAAATGGTGATGGAAAATTCCAAATATCTTGTAATATATCTAAAATCAGTACAGATTAGTTTAATTTTAGGGCAAATTCACAACAGATCTCCAGGAAACTTAAAAAAAAAAATCCAAAACAAACCAAATAAACTAATTCAGTTAAATGTTAACATTTAGAAAACATTAAAATGCACAAAAAGCATCTAAGTTCTACTCACAGCTAAGGGTGGATCAGAGGTGTACAAATAATAAAACGTCACCCAAATTCTATCAAGCCTGCTTTGAGTTATGACTTAGTATATTCGTTCAATAAAAAAAAAAAAAATGTAGTCATTATTCATAATCACAGACTTAAATTCTAGTGAAACAAATGCTGTTTGGTCTTTATCTGAAACATATGTGCAATGATTTATTAGGAAATGTTAGAATTGTTTCAAGTATTACTCATTTACAAAGGCATTTGGAACACTGAGGGCAGAAACAGCTGGAGCGGCGTTAGGTTGGCTTTAGATTCGCATTTCATTATTGTGTGACAATATGGACTCGTTTTTGGAAATATTTGCTAAAGAAGATTTGAAAACAAAGCTGCAACTGAGCTTTTACTAGCTCCTTGCCATAAAATAAAAAAGTTGTACACCATCAACTAAAATCTTCAAAGCTCAGTGACAAATAGCGTATTCACATTTTATATTTTAACTTTACCACATCTGAGCCCCACTAACATTAAGAAACAAGAATAAACCATCAGTCCTTTTCATTGGGGTTAAACAAGCATGAATAAATCCAAGTGTTGTATCTCTCATGCAGCTGAGAATATATGTTTTCAACTTCTACTGAGAGAACATTCTGCCAACCACTGCTTTGTATTAAAACCGGGGAAAAGACAACAGATGCATCAGCATGAGATAACAGAGCATGCAGTAGACAAATCACATGGAATCCTTTGGCATGTTTTGTCTAGGACAACATATCCTGTTTCGAAGCACTCGGAAGCCCTTTTCCTGCAATTTTTGATTAAATTTATTTGGCAGCAACTGAGCTGATTGGCTGTAATGTTGTAGAAAAGCTATGTAAAATAAAATAATTAATAATCAACCTCCATCACAGAAGTTCCTGACAAATCAGATTGCTCCCAAACTGTGACTTTACTGGTGGTTCATAGAATTTCCAAAGGTAGAATGGGAGGCAGAACTTTTAATGATCAGGCATCACCTGTGGAAAACAAATATTCAGTTTTAATCTATGAGATAGGCCCCATATCTTTTAAGAGTGATCTTAAAACGTTTTGAAAAAACTTGGATATAGAATAGCATAGTTTTTTTTTTTTTGTTGTTGTTATTCTGCTGTAAACTTTAGCTGCAGGAAAACATTTAGACAACTTTCCCTATGCAACTACATTGTAGTCTTCCCTTAGCTCTCTACTGTGCAGATATTTTTATATTTCATGGAAACATATCCCAGGACATTACAACTTTTTTCTTCTTTTTCCTTTATGCTTTTTTGGTATTATACACTCTTTTTATATTGTTGTCATATTTTTTCTATAATAGCATTTTGCTTGAACTTTCTGTACTCTATATGAGCTACTGGAACCAGAATTTCCCTGAAGGAGTAATCCCACAAGATAAATATAGTTGAGTCTAAGTCTAAGTCTACCCCTGCTACACTCTGCTTCTGTTCTCTAATTTTCAATTTAAAGGTGTTGTAGAGGATTTTCTTTTTCCGGGTAGATTGTCAAAATAAGTTGTTCTCCTAATTGTCAATCATTCTGATGATATGCTTACATAAGGCCGTCCTACATGCTTGTCCCTTTTCTTTCTCACCACAGTTCTTTGAAATGGCCGAGGATTGTAAGAGAAAACGTGTCTACGAAGTGCATGAGAAGAAGAGAAATGCCTCAAAAGAGAGAAACAAGACTGGAGTGTTTTTGGGAGATTATTTCATGCAATGGCATACATTGAAAGGACAGCGCGGGGTACCACTGATGCCTCAGTTGACATAATAGAAAAATTACAGATCTTCTTCGGAAAGCAAGCTTGTATGAGTTATGCAAACAGCAACTTGTGAACAGAGTGTGCACAAAGAGGAAAGGGCTCGTGCATGCTCACGCACTTGTTTCATAGGCATTCCCTCTCGGGAACAGGTTGTGCATGGCCATTTTTTTTTAAAGTGGAGAGGGTGCGTCTTTTCAAAAATTCGGGGAAATCCTCCAAAACACCTTTAACTTTTAAATCTATGTCCATGCCATTGTTTTTATCATAGCACAATTGATAGACTTACCAATTTGTTTCTTAAAACATACTTTAAGGTATTTAACATGAATTAGAAATGTGTTGACATCAGGGTCAGAAAGTTAGATTAGCCTTTTGGGTATAGAGAAGTTATCCTGAGTCAACCTATTCTGCTTTGTGATATTCAGGATTTTTTGTTTCAGAACAGGTTATATCAATCTACGGAGCCCCTCTTATGACATGGTCAAAAAATATGTTTAATTGTGGCCACGAAGTAGTATTTCGTGCGCACGAAGTAGTATTTCGCGGCCACGCAATAAGTATAACGTGCGCACGAAATACT